>NC_037678.1:81184832-81270129 GCF_003255815.1 Theropithecus gelada | reverse complement strand
CCACACATCTACAGCCATCTGATCTTTGACAAACCTGAGAGAAACAAGAAATGGGGAAAGGATTCCCTATTTAATAAATGGTGCTGGGAAAATTGGCTAGCCATAAGTAGAAAGCTGAAACTGGATCCTTTCCTTACTCCTTATACGAAAATTACCTCTGAGATTTTGATGAAAAAAAAATGTATTGAAGGCATGTGATATCTTAAGACATTTTAAAAGCATTTAAGAAAATGCTTTTTACAAAGTACAATATAAAGTACAGAAATAAGCAATATTTTGATTTTCCAAAGCTTTTCGGAGTATATCTCTGGTTGAAAGAGTAATACACCTTGTAAATAGTAGCTGATTAGCCTTTTTGCTATTTCTCCCAGATATTGGGATTTTGAACTATTCTAGGGATTGGGATAGAAATCCTTTTACAAGTCTGAGGATTTCCATTTATGAGCTTTCAGCAAAATTGACAGAGGGCTTCCTAAAGCTCATAGTTGATAGAACCATTAAAAGGGTTGTATGATGGACAACAATGTGATTTTGGCATATATTTGGAAAGTTCAAACAATTGAATGCCATTGCTGTATTAAAAATCCCTTTTACTCTTATGTACTTGTTTATAAGAGCAAGCTTTCACAGTGACTATACATATATATACATGTAATAATACAAATAGAGTCCATGATTAGACCTGTGTTCTTTTCGCAATAAAGAAATATTTATGGGCCACGTGAAATGGTTCACGTCTGTAATCCCAGCACTTTGGGAGGCTGAGGTGGGCAGATTTCTTTAGCCCAGGAGTTCACGACGAGCCTGGGCAATGTGGCAAACCTTGACTCTAAAAAAAAAAAATAGCTGGTGGGGTGTTGGACACCTGAGGTCCCAGCATCTCATGAGGCTAAAATGAAGGATTTCTTGAGCCCAGGAGGTGAAAGAGGCTGCAGTGAGCTATGATCACACCACTGTACTCCAGCCTGGGTAACAGAATGAAACCCTGTCTCAAAAAAAAAAAAAAATTGTAACCTTCATAGATATCCACAAATACATGAATTGGGAAACGGTCCCATTTATCTCATTAAGAGATACATTTCTGATAAAATTTACTTTTATGTTTAATACTTATTTATCAAAATTTGTGATAGTTTTATAATACTTTTATCAATTGTGAATTACTAATAATTATAATTTTATTTCAATATATTTTAAAATATTTCACACTTTATGATCATCAACAAAAAACTTCAATTTGTTATACATATTTTTGATGCTCATAAGAATGTAGAATGACTAAAAACAATTTTCAAATGTAAAATAAATTAGGATAAAACTCTGTAGGGGAATCATACTAAAAATTTGATTTCAGATAATAAAAGAAATGATGTAAATTTTCTGACTGTCATTGGAGAATTTGTTCTTTTTGATGAATGATGCTAAATTTTAAAATGTCATTTAGTATTGAGATTCCTTTGGGTATATTTAAAATATGATGTAAGAGTGTTATTACATCATTGAATTCAATTAAAAAAGTTGTGAGAGGATCTATACCTTTTCCAGATTAGTTTTGGAATATGGCAACAAAATATTTAAACAAAGCATGAGGATTGCTTGAGCCAAGGCATTCAGAACCAGCCTGGACAACATAGTGAGACCTTGTCTCTACAAAAAATAAAAAAGTAGCATGTGTGGCACACACCTATAGCCCCAGCTACTCAAAAGGCTGAAGTGGGAGGATCGTTTGAGATTGAGAGGTTGAGTCTGCAGTGAGACCCTGAGTGAGACCCTGTCTCAAAAATTTTATTTTAATTTGGAAAAAGTAACATTCAAAGACCATTATTTTGAGATGCCACTTATAGGGAAACAGGCTCACATGTGCGCAGTAATAGGGCCCATACAGCATCCCAGCCACAAGTGGTAAGAGTGCTTTGAAACTGGGATGAGTCATGGTAGAAGTTCCATGCAAATATCTCAGGAACAAAGCCCTTTGGCATACTGGTTGCCAGCACAGCCAAGCTCTCATCTCAGTTTTCATGACTCTTCAAGTGAAACTCAAGTTCTTACAATTCATGGCTCCTGCTATTATGAAAAATTATCCGAAACTTTGCATTTTCATGTCGTGCTACAATATTATTTAATAAACCTGCCTGTGGTTCATCTGAGGCTCTAGGGCAGTGTGGTCCAAGAGAAATCTCTGTGATGATGGACATGTTCTCTATGGGAGCTGTTACATATGGCTGAACACCTGAAATGTGGCTAGTTTCGCTAAAAAACTGAACATTTAGTGTACATAAGTTTAATTAATTTAATTTGAAATTTAAATAGCTACATGCAACTTGACTACTGTATTGGATGAAACAGCTCTGGCATAATGTACCTTTTTTTGATTCACTATTTCCAATTGATTAGGGCCCAGACTGTAATCAAAAAAGTTAAATGTTAACTTCTCAAAGACTGGTAAATTACAAATGATTTCTGTCCTGTACTACAGGGCAATAAAACAGGGCCACAATTGTATTTCCCTGTAGTACATTAACTAGATTTGTATCTAATTAACAATCTTATTTCAACATTCTTTCACTGATAATATGTGCTTCAGTCTGTCTAACCCTCCTTTGAACCAGGTTTACCATCCCACTGTTTCTGCCATTAAGGAGTGTCTGCTACAAATTGACACACCTTTCCTATGTATTTATGAGAAAGTAGTGCTTGTGAAGTTTTCAGAAATTATACTCTGGTGTTGCATCCCATCTGACTTCACTTACTATTTACTGAGTTCTGCTAGTCCTCACATTTTGCTCCTGGCTATGATCCTGAAGCAACCGCTAATCACTTAGATTTGCTTGGGACTCAATTTCTATTTGCATTTGCTAGAGGAAAGAAAGTGGCTTTAGAAGTCAGATAGAGTGGATTAAAAATCCAGCTCTGGGTGGGTCGCAGTGGCTCATGCCTGTAATCCCAGCACTTTGGGAGGCTGAGGTGAGTGGATCACCTGAGTTCAGACAGCTTGAGTTTGAGACAGCTTGGCTAACATGGTGCAACCCCTTCTCTACTAAAAATACAAAAATTAGCCAGGTGTGGTGGTGGGCGCCTGTAATCCCAGCTACTCAGGAGGCTGAGGTAGGAGAATCACTTGAACCCGGGTGGTGGAGGTCGCAGTGAGCCAAGATTGCACCACTGTACTCCAGCCTGGCTGACAGAGAGTGAGACTGTCTCAAAAAAAAAAAAAAAAAAAAAAAAAAACAAAAAAAAAAAAAAAAAAAAAAAAAAAAAAAGAAAGAAAGAAACCCCAGCTCTGTTGCTTATATCATTGTATAACCTGAAAAAAATTATGATGGTAAATATAACAGGAACTGTCTAACATGGTTGCTATGAGGAACAAATGATGGTAATTTGTTCAGTGCACTGCCTAGCAATTGTAAGTGTTCAATGAAAAATACTGCTTCACTGGTTTGAAGTTTCTAGCCCTATCTCCTTTCGCCATATCCACTGGCCTTTTGCGTTGCAGAGTTCCCTCACTCTGGAAGCTTTCTTCCATCCCCACTTTTTTCTGAATGGCATTTACCAAAAGTCACTGTTATGGTCTGAATTTTGTCCCTCCAAATTCATTTGTTGAAGTCCTAATCCCCATTACCTCAGAATGTAACCATATTTGGAAATAGGATCTTTAAAATGGCAATTAAGTAAAAATATGATCATTAGGGTGGACTTTAATCCAGTATGACTGGTGCACTCATAAGAGGAGAAAATTGGGACATAGGCATATACAGAGGGAAGGCTCTGTAAAGACAGGGGAGAAAATGGCCATCAATGAGCCAAAGAGAGAGGCCTCAGAAAAATCCAACCTTGATGAGACTTTGATCTCAGCCTCCAGGGCTGTGAGAAAATGAATTTCTGTTGTTTAAGCCACCTAGTGTGTAGTACCTTTTTATGGCAACCCTAACAAACTAATTCTGTTTAAAGATGAAACATCTATCATCTCAGTTAAAATGTAGAGGCCTGTTAATAAGAAAAATACTTTGTCTATTAATCGTTTATACTATAGCATGAAGTTTAAAGGTTTAGGCCAAGTATTGAAGTGAAAAAAATCAGGGAAATGAGACAGGAGACTTCGGTTTCGAAAGAGTTACTGCAGAACTGTCATTGGGTTAGGGGAAAGGTCCACTGGTGGGTCAGTTTGAAGCCTCTGCTCTAGGACGGCTTTGACCTGAAAAATTCAGCTCTCTTTCTAAGGGCCTCTCATCCTTTCGCAAGCTAGCTCAGGCTTGTTCTGCTGGTGGTGGCCAGGATGGAAGAGTAAAAATGGAAGTAAAGTCTCTGGAGGCCCAGCCTCAAAACTGTAACACTAGTTTTAGCTCATTCAATTCACCAAAGCCAATCCCAAGGCCAGTTCAGAGTTACTGGGTGGGGAAATCTCTTGATAAGGAAGAGTGGCAAAGTCACATTGGAAAGATAGTGGATTCAGGAAGGGGCAGATAATTAGAATCATCTTGTAATATACTAAAATATAAGCTGATTATATATTGCATTTTGATGTTTTTGGAACTTCTGCACTTTTTTTTGCATCAGTGCCTTCACAATATATCTTTATATGTCCTTCGAACAAGATGTGCTTTGAGAGATGTGAAATGTGGAAAATTAAAAATTATGCAGGTTGAATTCTCATTCTCTTCAGTGTCCACCTAATGCAAACAGTTATTTTAAGCATGTCAGAACTGCCAACAGATAAGGATTGTGCTTGTTTTTATAAAGAAACTGAGGCTTTGATACTTTGCAGGGAGAAAGATAGCTCAGGATATGGGTGAGAATGAGGGCAGAATGAGAAATTCCTCAATGGACATCCTTTGAAAAAGTCCACATTTGAAACTAGGGAGGAAATTAGTAGACCTACTAAATATCTGAAGGTGATATCCATGAGTCCAAGCCCAAGAGGGCATACAGGAAATCAGAGAATGACCCATCAGGGCCAGGTACCAACCTACTTCATTGGAGCAAAGAGTTGCACTTATTATTGAGAAAGCTGCAGAGCAGAGGTCTGCAAACTGTTCCTGTGAAGAACAAGGCAGTAACTATTTTCATATGGTCAGAGGTCTTATGGTCTCTGCCACAATCACCCAATCCTGACCTTATAGTGTGAAAGCAGTCATAGACAGTAGGCAAATAGACTGGGTGTAGTGTCTTGTGCTTGTATTCCCAGCACTTTGGGAGGCTGAGACGGGAATATTGCTTGAGCTCAGGAGTCTGAGACTGGCCTGGGCAATATAATGAGACCCTGTCTCTACAGGCTACAGTGCAGCCTCAAACAACTGCACCACTGCACTCCAGCCTTGGTGACAGAGGGAGACACTGTCTCAAAAAAAAAAAAAGAAAGAGAGAAGAATGAAGACAATTTTCAAACTAATGGAGATAGCTGCATTTCCTTCATTTGTAAATTTACTTACAAAACATTATTTATAAATACACTTCATTTACAAAAATAGGCGATGGGGCCAGATTTGGCCTATGAATCGTAGTTTACCAATTCCTGCTCTAGAAGAACATTCTTCTGTCATTGAAAAATACCTCATTGAGAATGCAAGAGACTTCTGATACTGAAGACTCAAGTAAATAAAATGAACGAGAATAATTAATCAGCAGAAGAAAATAAGAGTCCTCTAGAAAATGCAGAAATTGAGGTAACACGTACTTGAAAGGTGGTTTCGACCTGTTGGGAGAGGCTAGTGATTCTATGAGAACTAAGAAACAACAAATACAGGAACAAGTAAATACAGAAGAGCAACCATGTGTTTCAGGCGTGAAGAATGTGATTCTTTCAGGCAGGCCTGAAACAATGGATCGTGGGATGCCGCAAGCTACATTCCCTGTAGACTGCAGGGCAACCCTGATTCTCATGAAGGGCCTTGTGAGTGAATAACTCACAGTGCCTTATCAAGAAATTGTTCATCAGCCATTTTCTTCCAGAGGATGTTTCTTCTAGAAAGAGACAAAATGAAAGACAGCACAACAGTTTTATCAAACTTTAAGACTACCTTAAAATCAATAAAAATTGTCAAATATGAACAAAAAAAGCAGCAAAGACTTTTTGGGGGAAGTGAAGATCAAGATACAAAAGAAAAACCTCTATGAAGAAGTTTCCAACTGGAATCTTTTCAAAAATGAATAAAATAGCCAGTGAAATGCTGGTAGGAAGTGTACTTGTTGTTTTTGGGAAAACTGGGAAGTATAAAATGCAAAACACAAAAGAAAACAAATAAACAAAACAAAATCAAACAACCAGAACAAGGTGTTGGAAGGCAAAAAGTTGATAAAATATCACAAATATTTTCAAGGAATTTTTTGAAACTTTCAAACTGAATAAAAGCCTTAGTGAAGCTAAGCTCAGCAAAGAGAAGGTGAAGTCTGGCCTCTGAAGGTTAAAAAGAAAAATCTAAGACCTAAAGAGGGCATGGAGCCGTACCACAGGAAGCAGAAAACTGGATGAAGGGAACACTTGACTGAGAGAACTAATCAAATTACAGTGTATTATAAAATTCGGAAAGGCCTAGAGGAAGCTTGTCTTTTTTTTAACCACACACAAAAAAGAATTTGACATTTTGAATAATTGCATTGGGCAGCTGAAATAACTGGCAAATCACCAGAGTGAGAAGATAAAATAAATCAGAGATGACGGATGATATATATCTCCTGGATAGAATCTTCGTTAACAATAGCTAGAGAAGATTGAGGCCATTTCCCATCCAAGCTGAAGGATAAGGTGTCAACCAAGCATGGACTGGAAGAACAAATAAAGAAAGTGAGTTTTGCTCACTGCGTTCAGCAGAGCTCTCCTGGAAAATGAATGCAAAACCTTGCAGCACAGTGTAGAAATCCTGAAGGGACATAAAGACATACTTCTGTAAAAGCAGCTGATTTAGGAAGAGAATACATAGAGAAAGAGAGCAAAAGCAATCAGCTACAAAGGAGATACAAATTATAGAGGCAGAGAATTCAAGAAACAGAGGAAGAATTGCAGAAATTAGCAACATCCGTATGCAATTCATAAGAAAGCCCATCATTACTTGAGATAAAAAATAATACCAATGCATAAAAAGAGAAATACTCCGAAAACCACAGACTCTAAAACTCAATCCAGGAATACATCCCCTGCAACAAAATTTCTAACTTGGGGGACAAACTATATTATGCATTAGAATCACCAAGAGGCTAGGGCTAGATGAAACAAGGATGGTTGGTCCTCATTACACGTTTCTGATTCAGTAGATCTAGGGTGAGGTCTGAAATTTTTAAAGAAATTCTTGACCAGACGCGGTGGCTCACACCTGTAATCCCAGCACACTGGGAGGCCAGGCGGGCGGATCACAACGTCAGGAGATTGAGACCATCCTGGCCAACATGGTGAAACCCCGTTTCTACTAAAATACAAAAAATTAGCCCGGCGTGGTGGCGCGCGCCTGTAGTCCCAGCTACTTGCGAGGCTGAGGCAGGGGAATCGCTTGAATTCGGTAGGCGAAGTTTGCCATGAGCCGAGACCGGGCCACTGCACTCCAGCCTGGCGACAGAGTGAGACTGTGAAAAAAAAAAAAAAAAAAAAGAAAGAAAGAAAGAAAGAAATTCTCTGGTGATGCTTATGCTGCTGGTCTAAGAACCACACTTTGTGAACCACTGCTGTAAACCAATCCTGGTCACATATTAGAGTTACCTGGACCAGTTGCACACCTATTAAATCAGAATCTCTGTGGGCGGGGCTCAGGTATGGATATTTTTTGAAGCCTTCATAGGATTACAACACAGCCAGGCTTAAGAATCACTGCAGTCAGCCAAGTGTATTCGACCAATACACTAAAATTGGAAACATATTTGCTGTCATCCCTACTGGTGACATATTCACCTTTGATGTCTTTCTTTTCTCTTAACAGAGGAAATTTATCCAGAAATGAAAGTGTCCAATGCATGATCCTCCACCTAGTCTTAGAGAATCATCTGATTTGTCAGTGAAATAGTAGCTGCCTCTGATTTGCGTTCTGGTGAAGCTTCAATGAGAAACTCAAGGAGCCACTTAGAGGATAGATCATGGATTTAATTCCAGTGCCGAGTCTCCCACCTCCTTAGCCATCCTTTCACCCTTTCCTAGGTATGCTGAGATCTCACCAACAGGAGGATGCCCATTACCTTCTAACCTATTTAAACCTCTTCCCAAAGCCCAGGGAACTCATCTGTTTTCACTCTTTCTTTCACCTCTGGTTTTTGCTGTGCATTTATTTCTAGACCTAAGTAAATTACCTTGGCTTTGACCTGGAATAAAGAACTTGCCTTTCACCCCTGTGAGAATGGATTTGAGCATCCAAGATTTAGATATTCAGACTCTCCTGGTTCAAGAAAGTGCATTTTGTCTTGTCTTGGATCAATATCTCTAACTTCAATCCGTAGACAAAATCCACATAGCTTTTCACCTCTACCTTAGCAAGATCCTTTTCAGCTTTGGGTTTATCCACATCCCTACCACATGCGTGAGCACATGCATGCACACACACAACACACTCATCCACACTTCATAGCAGTGCAAAGGACAATTCATAGGTCTCCCTCAGGCTTTCTCGTTGTTTAAGACAGTACATAGATGATTTGAACATTTCACTTGATTCAAAATCTCATATTTTTTCACTTTTCTTGACGTAAAATGTATAAACAGAGCAATGCCTAGCTTTTAAATACAAAATTGGATGAATTTTGACAAATGTAACATTACCCAAATAGAAATTTTTGTCATCTTAGAAAGTCCTCTTATGCCTCATTTCAGTCAATTCAATAAGTAACCTGTTCTGATTTCTATCACAATATATTAATTCTCCCTGTTCTTGAACTTCATAGAAATGAAATCATACATTAAGTACATGTTTGTGTCTATCTTTCTTTGTTCAGCGTAATGATTATGAGATTCACCACATTGTGTGTCTCAGTAGTTCATCCTTTTGTGTTGCTGAGTAATATTTTATTATGTGAATATAACATAATTTATCCATTTTCCTGTTGATGGACATTTAGGTTATAACAGATTCTGGCTGTTATAACAGGTTCTTACTGTTATCAATAAAGCTGCTATGAAAACTCTTGCACAGGTCTTTTTGTCGACACATGTTTTCATTTCTCTTAGATAAATTTTCTTCCAGGAGCATCAGGTTGTAAATGTTTTAACTTTACAAAATATTTTTCTTTTTTGTGAAATTGATTGTACCATTCTATATCCCAAAACAGCAATGTATGAGAATTCTAGTAGCTCTCCATATATTCTCAATAACATTTGGTGTGGTTACTCTGTTGGTTTGGCTTTTTCTTCTTCACTTTAACCACAGTAGGTGGTTTGAAGTGGTAAGCTTTACTATTTTTGCAGAATTTTTAAATGTATGCTGACCTGAAATTGTTCGTATTTGAGCTGAGAAAATAAATTTTGAGGTTCATACTTAATGTTTACAATTTTGCTGTAAAGGCATAAGGATGACACAATGGACTTTGGGGACTTAGGGGGAGAAGTGGGTGGGGGCAAGGGATAAAAGACCACAAATACGGTGCAGTGTATACCGCTTGGGTGACGGGTGCACCAAAATCTCACAAATCACCACTAAATAACTTACTCATGTAACCAAATACCACCTGTACCCTAATAAGTTATGGAAAAAAATAAAAATAAAACTTAAAAAAATAAAAATAAATAAATACAACCTAACTGGGTACCATGCTCAGTACCTGGATGATGGGTTCAGTCATACCCCAAACCTCAGCATCATGCAGTATACCCAGATAACAACCCTGTGCATGTACCTCCTGAATCTAAAAGTTAAGATAATAAAAAATAATAAAAATAAAACTTTGCTTTATATGCAAATCATCTTTTGAGTTTCAGTCTCCCTTATAATATGATTTGACTGGCTTAAATTTAATTATTTAGATCTTGCAATAGTAAACTATGTACAGTATTATAGAAATACATAAATGCCTTTTAAATAAAGATAACTTAAATGACCAGAAAATGGAGCATGGACTGGAAGGGAAAATTGGACTATAGAGTGTAGATGAACCTGATTTAAAGGTAAAACTTGGCACTGAAGACTAAATAAAGGAAGGTTGTGACATTCTAGATCAGTATTTGGTAAATGCCTATTGTGAGACTAACCTGCAAGTTCCATGAGCATTTCTTTATTGCTTCTTCAGCATTAAAACACAACAAAAAGTTTCCTAATTAGATTAATACTAAAATAGTGTTAATTTGTTTTTGTAGTACATGCTTTCTATTTTCTTTTATTGTTTTTATTAACTTTTTGAGTGGTATGAATTTAAAATTATTTTTCATAAGTGTTCTGCATGAAACAATTGCTCAAAGTGAGAAAATCTGGTGTGCATGATCGACAGTAGTCATCCTCCAACTTCAGTGAATGTCAGAACTTAGTAAAAATACAAAAGCTCCAGCCCTGTCCTACTTCAGGAGACCTGGTCGTATTCTTTATTAGTTGTCCGGGGTTTCTGGGTTTAATAACTACTGCTCTAAAGCATGTTCCAGCAGGAGGCCGCATTGAAAGAAAACCAAATACAGCTTAATTATGGTGTAATGTCAGCAGTGGCTGACAGGTGGAGCACTCATTCACAATGCTAGCGAAATGGGAGTATTAGCATAATAAGCCATTTCCAGAGAAAAAAGTAACAAGTGGAAATAAAAAGTACAGCTATATTTGTAGAATAATTAAAATGACCTTTCTTCTTTAATGTCTTTGAACTTGTGACTCCTAACAAATCTTCTAGAGAAACATGTAGGAACTTCCACTCTTGAATCTAAAAGTATTTCTTTAGACTTTCAACACCAAAAGTTTCGCCGTCATCTTTCCTAAGAAAAATTCAGTTGTGTCAAGATGAAATCATCAAGAAAATGCTCCATGCATTATCCTGCACTTGACTTCACCAACAGGTCAGAAAGTGGTTCATTCTGCTATAGTTGTGGCTCACTAGGCTGATTAGCCTGAAAGGCTCACACTGGGAATTACTTCGAGGATTAAAAGGCTGCCTCTTAGGCCTGGCTTTAATAAAACTGATCAGTTGTGGTGAGTCTGGCCACACAGTTAGCTCGCTTTGAGTTTGCTGAAAAAGTACATGCTAGGTGGAAGAACACAGATTATTTTCTGGGCAACAATAGGCAAGGATAATGACTTTACTCCAATGCCCCAGTCAAAGGCAGTGATTTTCCAGATATGTGCTTGCAGGTAGAGTTCAAATGTCCAATTCAACTTGGAATTGTTCCGCATGCTCATATTTTCCAAATAAAGGGGTCGAATAAGCCTGGGAAATACACTTCGTTTATTCACTGATCATGAGTAAACATTTGCTCTGCCAGACAATGAGTAAGAGCTGAGCATTAAGATATAAAAGATATAGCTTAGGCTTGGAGAAGCCAAGTGATCAACTTGCTACAGTAGAGTGACACTCCTCACCCATGTAACTGATCATCCATGCCTGCCTTTTTCACTGCTCCATCCTTTTGGCCTAGCATAATGCTTAGCCCATGGCACTTACTTACTTACTTTCTCAACTATGTAGTTAATATGTTTATAGAAGGTATCCCAGATCTGTAAGAGAGCACAAAGGACAGGTACATAACTCAAATGCGGGTGTGAGACCTTGAAGATGTTCCCGTGGATTAGTTTCCTTTGACTGACTATGTTTATAGAACAATCTTTACGTTTGGGATTTTATAGTAAAACGGATATTACTATGCCCCTATTCCTTCAACACTCAACTTTTATGCTACAGACAATTTACCGGGAACATCAAACATTCACCACCTGAGGGCTTCTTCCTGGTTTTGGAACACACCCAATTACTGCCTTAGTTTCCCCAAAGAAGCCCTCAACCAGCGACTTACAGGAGTTAGTGGATAAATATCCCAACTTTCTGACTTTGCAGTTGAGACAGCTCTGAAGTTGTTCTACACTGTCCTTTAGAGTTCCTCTGCAGGACAGAGTTTCTCTTCTTGCCCACAGTGGTAACTGGTTTGATAACACACACTTTATCAGATTCTTTCCATTCTCTGTCTCACTTCCCTTTTCCCTACTAGTGCTTCCTGGCATTAACTCCCACATTAAAAACTCACACTCAAGTTCTTGTCTTAGGATCAATTTCTGGGGGAACCCAACCCAAGGGTACTTATTAGCTATCCTTAGGCAGGTGGATGAG
This sequence comes from Theropithecus gelada, assembly GCF_003255815.1. Classification (NCBI taxonomy): domain Eukaryota; kingdom Metazoa; phylum Chordata; class Mammalia; order Primates; family Cercopithecidae; genus Theropithecus; species Theropithecus gelada. Next base: position 81,257,928 of record NC_037678.1, on the reverse strand, counting down.
AGTTTGGGAGGTGTTAGGGACATGCTTACAAACAGAAGCATGAGGGAACTTGAGATTGTGAATAGTTTGCAATTGACGGAACATAGGGCACAAGGGTTGTAAGTGATAGTAATGGATCCTGCATGCTAATCTAAAGAATTAGGTGGGCGGATCACAAGGTCAGGAGATCCAGACCATCCTATCTAACATGGTGAAACCCCGCCTCTACTAAAAATACAAAAGTTAGCCGGGTGTGGTGGCGGGCGCCTGTAGTCCCAGTTACTCGGGAGGCTGAGGCAGGAGAATGGCATGAACCCGGGAGGTGGAGCTTGCAGTGAGTCGAGATTGTGCCACTGCACTCCAGCCTGGGCAACAGAGCAAGACTCCATCTCAAAAAAAAAAAAAAATTTTGCATCTTAGATTATGCAAAATTCTAAGAATGGAGGCATTGGGGATCCACTGAAATATTTGCTAAACTAAGGGAAAAAAACATGTTATGACCAGCTATAAGGTTCAGGCAAGTATATATGAAGCTTCCAAAGTGAACAGACAGCATGTCATTCACTCAAAAACAGACACACAGACTGACGGAACAGAGTAGAGAACCCAGAAATAAAGCCACAGCCATCTGGTCTTCAGCAAACTTGACAAAAATAAGCAATGGGGAGAAAACTCTCTATTTAATAGATGGTGCTGGGATAACTGGCAGAAAAATGAAACTGAACTCCAACCTATCACCATATACAAAAATTAACTAAAGATGGATTAAAGATTTGACTGTAAGACCTCAAACTATAAAAATCCTAGAAGAAAACCTAGGGAATACCCTTCTCAATATCAGCCTTGGCAAAGAATTTATGGATAAATCCTCAAAAGCAATTGCAACAAAACTAAAAGTTGACAAGTGGGACCTAATTAAAGAGCTTCTACACAGCATGAGAAACCATCAAGGGAGTAACAGACAACATACAGAGTGGGAGAAAATATTCACAAACCATACATCTGACAAAGGGCTAATATCCAGAATCTATAAGGAACTTCAGCAAATCAACAAGCAAAAAAACAAATAACTCCATAGAAAAGCGGGCAAAGGACACAGACAGACACTTCTCAAAAGAAGACATACATGTAGCTAACAAACATGAAAAAATGCTCATCATCACTAATCATCACATAAATGCAAAATCATAAACACAATGAGATACTATCTCACACCAGTCAGAACGACTTTGTTAAAAAGTCAAAAAATAAAAGATGTTGCTGAGGCCACAGAGGAAAGGGAAAACTTATACACTGTAGTAGGAATGTAAATTAGTCCAGCCACTGTGGAGAGCAGTTTGGAGATTTCTCAACTAAGAGTTGAGGTATCCTTCAACTCAGCAATCCCATTACTAAGTATATCCAAAGGAAAATGAATTGTTCTACCAAAAATATATAGGCAAGTGTGTTCACTGCAGCACTATTCATTTAATAGCAAAGGCATGGAATACACTCAGGTGCCTATTAATGGTGGATTAGATAAAGAAAATGTGTTACATATATGCCATAGAATACTAGGCAGCCATTAAAAAAAAAGCAAAAAAACATAATCCTGTCCTTTGCAGCAACATGGATGCAGCTGGAAACCATTATCCCAAGGAAACTAATGCAGAAAAAGAAAACCAAATACCACATGTTCTCACTTATAAGTGTCATCTAAACATTGAGTACACAAGGACATAAAGAGGGGAACAGTAGATAGCAGGGACTACTGGTGGGGGAGAAGAGAAAGGGCTGAAAAATTACCTATTTTGTATTATACTCACTATCTGGGTGATGGATTCATTCATACTCCAAACCTCAGTATCACACAATATACCTTTGTACCTAACCTGCGCATATACTCCCTGATTCTAAAATAAAAGTTGAAAAAAGAAAAAAAAAAGTGAATGGACACAGGGGTATTCCTTTTAGAATGTGATAAAAATTGTCACTTTCTCCACATAAAAATGCGCATAAACACATACATACCATCTTGCAAAGGAATTCCCAGATGTTCACAGATCCATTTTGAAGCAGTCATTGACCTCCTCGAGGTTTATGGAAGGGGGACTAAAAACTCTATGAGCTGAGTAAGAAGACAAAGGAGGCCAAGGAATTGAGGAATTGAGAACAATAACCTCCAAAGTATATACAGGAATAAAGAAGGTGGAATAAAAAGCTGCCATACAACAGGAAAAGACTCAAAGCAGAGTCTTACAGAGAAAACCAAAAGATTCTCTTGATTGAGCTACTTTTGAGTAGTAGACTTTGGAAGAAGATGATAGAAGACTATTGCTCTTTTGTTCTCTCAGTTTTTTAGTTGCTCACTGACAGTGAAAAAGAATGATAATTACCAACCAGGAAATATTCCATGGCAGTGGACACAAACCAACCTTTCCCAAGTGAAATTCAGTTAATAGAAGTATGCACTGGCTCCGATAATGTTAGTTGTTGTTAGGCTATCTGTCAACATCTAAAAATAAGGAAGTTTTAGATACAATTTTGAATTTCCAGATTTTTTTTTTTTTTTTTTTTTTTTTAGGATTAAGTATCAAAGTATCAAGGCCAGCATTCCCAACCAGTTTTCATGATCTGGGAGAGCTGAAAGATTTTGGTCCCCATAGGCTATTGTATGTTGCTCTCCAGTTAGCCACAATCACTTTTACTTGTTGACATGACCTGCCTGTCTCTTATATACTTTAAATCTTTTGAGTCTTTGCATTCTTACAGTAAACACTCATATCTCAACAGCCACCCCAGTATTCTTTAATTCATTCAGTTATTAATGAGCATTTATTGAATGACTGTTTCATGCAAGAAACCATTTCGGATGTTAGAAATACAAAGACAAAGCTATTTATAGAATGCCCCAAGCTGTTTATAGAATAGCCAATAGTAGCAAAAAAGAAAGAAAAAAAAAGGAGACTAACAAATTCTGGTTGTCATTTGTACAACAGGGCTCAGGGCACAAACTTTATATTATTGTGCCTTGATCACAAAATTTAAATGTCTATTCTTTCTTGATAGGCCATTATTCATTCACAGGTTGGGTCAATTACTGAAAGAATTATACAATCACTCATGTCTTTCAGGAGTGGAATGAAGAAGAGCTTGAGAAGGAGCTCTTCTGAAGGAGAAGAAGAAAGTAATTATTTAAGAATACTGCAAGGTGTTCTCACTTATTTGTGGGAGATAAAAATGAAAATAACCGAACTCGTGGAGATAGAGATAGAAGGATGGTTACCAGAGACTCGAAGGTTAGCAAGGATGGGAGTCTTGGCGGAAGTGGGGATGGTTAATAGGCACACAAAAAAATAGTTAGAAAGAATGAAGAAGACTTTTATTTGCTAGCACAGCAGAGTAACCACAGTAAAAATGTAAAATTACATTTTTAAATAATTAAAAGAGTATAATTAGATTGTTTTTAGCATGAAGGATAAATGCTTGAGGTCATGGATACTCCATTTACCCCAAAATGGTTATTATGCATCACATGCCTGTATCAAAATCTCTCATGTAATTCATAAATGTACACATCTACTGTATACCCACAAAAATTAAAAATAAAACAGAATAAAGAATAATGCAAGATAAAGCAATCAGAAAGTTTTCCAGGATGGAAAAGAGAAGGGAGGATGCTTTTGGATCTTCACAGTCAGGCTGGCGCACCCATCTGCCAGGGTACCCATATCTCAAGTTCTGTAAACATTGGTTGCCAATGATGCATGACTGCCCTGTTCTGCACAGAACTGCCCTTGGCCAATGGGAGCTGCCTTCTGCAGTAGGTTATAACCCTTCCTTCAGATGGAAGGGGATATCCAGCAGCCATGGGTATGACAGATCAGGATAGAAGGGTACAAATCACACTGCAGAACTCCGTGTGGGATGAGGCTGAAGCCGAAGGCCAGTTGAGAATGTGTCCTTGCTTAAGTTTTTTCTCACGTTCTGACCTGTTCCTCTACTCCTTTTCTCCTAAGAACACTTCCTCAGTCACCTAGTCCTGAATCTCTGTCTCAGGCTCTGCTTCTAGGCAATTCTGGCCAAAATGAAATACAAAGACCAACAAAATATTTGTTTCTGATTGTATCATTAGCAGAAAATAGCACAATATCAGCATCTTAGGATGGGATCAGATTTTGTGAACTTAGATCACAGCATGAAGACATGCTAATGGAACTGCTTGATTTATATAGCACAAACTCAAAATTAAATGTGTAGTTCTCTTTAGAGACAATAGTATACTGTCCTAGGATTATGTACATTTCCACATTGAAGATGAGAAGTTGTTAACTTTAATTTCCAATGAGAAAAATGTGCCAGTCGCCTTAGGGTTCTGAGGGACTTCCTGTGAAAATGACAGCAAAGTTGATGTCTGTTTGTGCTGGGCAGATGGATTAGGGTCCTAGGCAAAGTCAGTGATTATTAGCTCTGGCCTTCTTATTTCCAGCAAATGCTTGACCTACAGATCATCTAGATTCTCATTAATTCAGTAGATGAGGAAAATGAAGTCAAAATGGAAAAGGCTGCAAGATCATGTTTTTAAACATTAAGGGAAGTCTTCATGTCCTTGTGCAAAAATTTTAGCAGCCGTCTCATTATCTTTCCTTCTACTGCTTTCAAATCTCCTCCTACTTCTCTTTCCACCTCCACTTATTTTTCAGACCACATGATGCTGGGAGGTAGTCTGCATTTTCAAAGGACTGAGAAGAATTAGAATTCAGTATTTAGAAATTTCCATTTTTGACCAAATAAATATCAGGATTATCTTGTCTATTCCAGCTTTCCTTAAATGCACTTGCACATCTGGGGTATGCACCCAAGCTCCCACACACACTCAATTACTCACTTATTCACATTCTCTTCTCCAAGTTGGTTTAAAAAGGTACAATCCTATTTGAGCAAAGAAGCAACTGGGCTTCTGCTGGAATGACACAAAAGCCAAGCAGAAGGAAAAGAGAAGAAAAAGCAAACCAGTTATTGTCCAATTGGAACTGTTGAAGATCAGATGCTCAGACAAGTACATAAAAAATTCTTAAAGTTGTCAAGCATCATGTAGAACATTTTCTAAAGCATATCAATCTTCTGTCACCAGGTTTTGCGTCCATTCCCAGAGTAAAAGCATACGTTGACAGTCTCAGCTGGGAAACAAAATTTCCATTATTTGCATTCTTACCTTTTTCAGGTAAGTATCCCATTCCTGCTGTGATGGTTAACACTGAGAGTAAACTTAATTGGATTGAAGGATGCAAAGTATTGATCCTGGGTGTGTCTGTGAGGGTGTTGCCAAAGGAGATGAACATTTCAGTCAGTGAACTGGGACAGGCAGGCCCACCCTCAATCTGGTGGGCACAATCTAATCAGCTGCCAGCAAATACAAAGCAGGCAGAAAAACGTGAAAAGGTGAGCCTGGTCTAGCCTCCCAGCCTACACATTTCTCCCGTGCTGGATGCTCCCCGCCCTGGAACATCAGACTCCAAGTTCTTGAGTTTTGAGACTGGCTCTCCTTGCTCCTCAAGCTTGCAGTCAGCCTATTGCAGGATTTTGTGATTGTGTAAGTTAATATTTAATGAACTCATATATATGTGTGTGTGTGTGTGTGTGTGTATATATATATATCTTTTTTTTTTTTTTTTTTGAGACAGAGTTTCGCTCTGTCACCCAGGCTGGAGTGCAATGGTGCAATCTCAGCTCACTGCAACCTCCACCACCCGGGTTCAAGTGATTCTCCTGCCTCAGTCTCCCAAGTAGCTGGGATTACAGGCACATGCTGCCATACCCAGCTAAATTTTTGCATTTTAGTAGAGACAGGGTTTCACCGTGTTGCCCAGGCTGGTCTTGAACTCCTGAGCTCAGGCAATCCACCTGCCTCAGCCTCCCATAGTGCTAGGATTACAGGCGTTAGTTCTGTCCCTCTAGGGAATCCTGATTAACACACCTGCCAACATGATCCCCCTTGTTCATTTTAATTTCTCCATAAAACATATCTCTACCTAACCTGTTATTTTATTGTTTGCTGTTTATTGTTTGTCCTCTTCTCCCACCATAAGAATATAAATGCCATAAACCAGGGATATTGTCTGTTTTGTTCACTCTTCCATCCCCAGTCACTAGATTGGTTCCTAGCATGTAGTAGGTGCTTAATAAATAGGTGCCAAATGAATGCACAAATGATAATGGCAATCTCAGATGTATGGATTGCAAATTAGAAAAATGTGGAATGCAAGAACAACAAGTAATGAAAGAAACATCTTGAAAAGTATCTACACCATTCTAGAAATATCTTTATCCCATTTTCTAATTGTTTAGACAGATGCCAGTGCATTCCTTCCTTGTACTACTGAAGCAGATCATGAAAGCAAATCCTGGGAAGGAATTTTTTTTTTCTTCTTAGTAAAGAGTTAATTCTTGGGGCCAAAGTAAGCAGACCATACAACGTGCTGTTTTCAGTTAGGCGCTGAGGGTAGGAAAACAGTATGAAATGGCCTATGGCTGAATATAAGCCACATCTCTTGTTAGCTGTGAGACACACTTCAGTTAGGTAAGTCCAGGCCCAGAGTGAGAGGAAATCTAAAATGACTCAAATAGCACTTACATATTTCTTTCTTTCTCATGTAACAGCAGTCTGGAGCTACTAGTCCTGAACTGGAAATGCAGCTTCAAGGTCACCAGGAACCCAGGCTCTTCCTATTTTTTGTCCCTACCATGTTAGCATATGGCCTTCATCCCCAAGGTCACCTTGTGGTTAAAGATGGCTGCCAAAGTTTAAAAACATCGAGTGATCATAGAAGGTCTGACAAAAGAAGGGAGTCAAAAGGGTGACAAGTTCTTATCTTATAAATTGCTTATTTGCTTGAAGTCTCAGCTCTCATTTTCCATTGTCAAGTTCTATACCACCTTCCTGTATACATCTCCTTGGCTACATGCTAGTATCCTGGCCACACCTACCTTCAAAAGAGGCTGTTATTTTTATTTTTCAAAAATTTTTGTAGAGTTGGGGTCTCACTCTGTCACCCAGGCTAGTGTCAAACTCTTGGGCTTAAGTGATCCACCTCAACCTCTCAAAGTTTTGGGATTACAGGCATGAGCCATCATGCCTGGCCAAGAGAGGGTTTTAGCTAACTGCATTGGTACCCTACATGGAACTGAGTCTCTATTGCAAGAGAAGAAATGGAGAATAGGTATTGGATAGCAAATTGTAGTCTCTCCCGTACCTCAGGTTAAGTTAGTTATTCTTTTCAAGCCTCAGTTTTCTCATTTGTAAAGTAGGAATAAGAAAGTTATTGAGAACACTGCATGAAATAATGTATACAAAGTCTGTACAGTGCCTGACACATAGTAAATGATTCATGTTAAGCATTCGTGTTAATTGATGGAATTGTTTTTGTTATTACTATCCCTGGCCTTCCAAGAGTTTAATATTTTCTAGGAAAGACAAGTCAAGCAAAGAAAATATGTAAATGACAGTGAAATTCAGTAGAGAATTTTATTTCTGAATCGGTAGGGCAAATGAATATTACAGGTATGAGCAGGGACTATGGGGTTGGGGAAGCTTTTAGCTGTGTCAAGCAAAGCTGGTAAAGTGTCCCGAAATGTCTTCAACAGCACTTTTCTGAAAAAGCCTTCTTATGCTTGTGATTTAGTTTGCTGAGGATAATTCAATAACATAGCATCATTGATAAGAGTCATTATATTTACATTCCAAGTAAGCTAGCAGCCACTTTGTGATTGGATAAGGAGGAAAGGGGTTGTTTTGCTATATTTTTCTCTCTGATTTTTCCTGACGTCTTTAAGGAAGAAAAAAGGGTGAAGAAGTTGCATCCAAACAGAGAATTTCTTTATAGAAGGCAGTCACAGAATAATTCCCATAATTAAGAATCCATAATAAACAGCTGCGATATACTTCTACCCTGATAAATTGATCTACCTAGAGTTAGACCAGTGTTACTGAAAGTGTGGCCCATGGACCAGCAACACTGGCATCATCCGATAGGTTGTTAGAAATGCAGATTCTCAGGCACCATCCCCGACCTGCTGAATAGGAATCTGCATTTTTCAGGATCCCTGTGTGATCTCAGTTTGAGAAACACTGCTATACAATACACTTCTGCTTTCAAGAAGTTAACATTTGAGGAGAAATAAAACATAAAAATTAGCAAAAATAGCAAAACAGGAAATGCACACAAGCTTTCAAGTGATTCCAGGATAACAAAGGATCCAAACTGATCTGATACCAAACTGATGTGAACATTTAAACTGTGCCAATCTAAGAGAATTTCATTAGGAACAGCTATTGTTTGTTTGCCTAATATCCCTTACTTTTTCTGAGAACTGCAGCATTCCCTTCTGGCAACTTTGGCATTCACTTTATCCACATAGTCCTCATGTTGTAAACAAAGAAAGTCTTTTATCTGACAGCCTCAGCCCCCAGCCCTGTTCATGAACCCACACTCCCTGGGAGGAACCTGTGCTGTGGAGAACAGTCCTTCATTAAGAATAGGAGAAACGCCAGGTCCTTGTTGATGGCTTCTGTTTGCTTTACTAGCATTGTCTTCAATCCAGTTTTCTCTGGAGGGAAACTATATAAGCCACTTGTTCATTTTACATGGTTTTATTTTGTTATAACAAGATCATCTATAAATCACTTAAATTGGCACCTGTAAACTCAAATCTGTCATGACACACAGAAGTCCAGCAGGGGCGCTATTGCCAATTCCTCAGCAATGTAGCATTTCACTCTTTTTCCTTGGGGTACTTTGGGTACGTGCGTGACACTTGACCTTCCTGTGGGTACATGACATCTAAACCAAGGGAGGGAACCAATGCAAATGGGCATATTAAATATTTTTGTTTCCTATATTTTCTTCTGGCACCCAGTGGATTGTTTTTAGCAACCTCACAGCCCCTTAGACGCCTCTGGTTTAAATTCCAAAACACTGCCAGTCAAAGCACTCACGGGTACCTGGGAGTAGCATAGCTTGCTTATAGGAAAAGATCCTAAGGAAGTAAATGTCTTTTTGTGTGCTGAAAACGTAAAGCTTGTTAAAAAATACTGCCCAGAAGTGGATCACGAAGCATAAGTGAAGACTTTATCAGATGTGAATAATTGTGTCTTTGTTCAAGGGAGTGTGAGAGCTGCAGAGACTGTGGAACCTCATGTTGTCAGCTTGGACAGAATAAATTATCTTCTGAAAATCTGTGTATGTAGGTGTGGCCGAAGATGGTGGTGGTGCTCCAGAATTAGAAGTGAGAACAATGTCTGTCATGGAGCTGAGAAGCTGGGATAGCTGGGGTATTTTATAACAACATACAGCTCATGTGTGGCCCACATATAGGTACATAGAATACTTCAAGCTTTCACAAAACTTTTTACTTTCTCTCAGTGGACTCGATATCAATAATTTTTTTTTTTTTTGAGCTCTGATAGCATTGCACTAAATTCTGAATTTACTGTAGATCCCCCTAGAAATTAATAAGTTAATCAGGGAAATGAACTTCACCTTCTCATCAAATTCTAAAGTATTTTATTGCCTATACTTGGCATAGATTTTTAAAATTAACAAACAGTATAATTGGCTCTCTTTCTGGTGTATACTTCTATGAGTTTTAATACTGTATAGATTGTGTAACTACCACCACGTAAGGATACAGAACATTTTCTTCTCCCTAATGTACTCCCTGAGAGAGATTTCTACAGCCTCTCCCAAGCCAAGATAATGGCTTAGATTTGCCTTAGACTTGTGCATTCTACCTTCACAAAGATTATGCTCCTCAGTGCCTACAACATCCCCTCGTCCATACCAGTTGTTGCTGCTACCCTGTCCATGAATGGCTAAGTTACCTAGTCTCCCTGTGACTTTATCCACCTATTTAAATATACCCTAATAGCTTTTTAAATTTGTTTCCCCACTAAACAGTAAGCTCAGTCAGGGTAAGAGCTATATCTGTCTTGGGTATAGCTAAACTTTAGACCATCAATGTCTATATAATAAAGGAACAAATAAATGAATTCTATTTTAGTCGAAACTATTCAAAGTCCTCTCTGTATTTACCTGACAATTACCATATGTATCAGTTAGCTATTGCTGGGTAACAAACCACCCAAAAGCTCAATGACTTAAAGAAAGGGTCAAAAAGCTTTTCTGTGAGGGCCAGAAAGCAAACATTTCAGGCTTCGCAGGTCAGTCTCAATTGCAACTACTTGTTGCAACTACAGTTATAGGTAACTCTGCCATTATAGCATGAGAGAAGCCATAGTCAATACGTAAACAAATGAGTTTATCTTTTGCTATGGTATGAATGTCTGTGCCCCTCCAACATTCATGTTGAAACTTAATCCCCAGTGCAGTAGTGTTAAGAGGTGGGTAATGGCTACAAAAATACAGTTAAACAAAAGAAATAAGTTCTGCTATTTGATAGTACAGTTGGGAAATTGTGGTTAATAATAATCTATTGTATATTTCAAAATAGCTAGAAGAGAAGAATTTCAGTGTTCCCAACACAAAGAGAAATGTTTGAGGTGATGGATATCCCAATTACCCTGATTTGGTCATTACACATTGTATATTGGTATCAAAATACCACATGTATCCCAAATATATGTACAATAGTATTAATGCCTTATAAAAGGGCTTGAGGGACCAAGTTCATCCTTTCCATCTCTTCCATCCCTTCCACCATGTGAAGATACAAGACAGCATTCACCTCTTCTACCGCGTCAGGATGCAGCAATAAGGCACCGTCCCTGAAGCAGACAGAACAACTCTCACCAGACACGAAATCTGCTGGTGCCTTGGACTTCCCAGCCTTCAAAACTATGAAACATAAATGTCTGTTGTTTAAGCCACCCAGTCTATAGCATTTTGTTATAGCAGCAGGATCAGGTGAAGATAGCTGTGTTTCTATAACACTTCATTTACAAAAAGAGGCAGCAGGCCAGATTTGGCCCATGGGCCAAGGTTTGCTAATGCCTGGCTTAAAGCAACAGCCATGTAATTATTGCTGATCAATTTATGGGTTGGTTGATCTTGGGCCACTCATTTGTCTGTGGTCAGCTTGTGGGAAAGAAGAGGGCTGGATTTCTCAAGGATGGCTCATTGGTCTGCCTGGGATTTGGCCTGGCTATTTCTTAGAGATGCGATGACAACTAGCTTAAGCTTGATCACACAGCAGAAGTAGAACTGAGAGAGAGAGCACACTAAAGTGTACCAGGTCTTCTGAATTTTAGTCTCAGAAGTGGCGCTTGATCACTTCTGCTGAATTATGTTGGCTAAGTCAAAAAAAACTCCACCTCTTGTTGGAAAAGGCTTCAAGTTTACATTACAAAAGGGATGGTGAGATTTGGAGCCACTTTAATAATCCACCTATCATATTATCTCAGGATGCTATCCATAAAGAATGGCAACCCAACCTTGCAAGCAGTAGGACTACTCCTCGTGGTTGCTCACTGCAAGGTCTGTGGCCATTTGCCACCCAGATCATCCTTCCTTGACATTATTTCCATTAATCGTTCCATATCCATTAATTTTACTACTATAATTAATCCAACAACTCAAACTGCCTCTCAAGAAGAAAGAGTAAAACATGTTTTGAATGTGCAATAATTAATGGAATATTGTTCTCAAAAGCTCTTCTCAAGGAGCCTACTAGCAGACGAACTTTGGTCACCAAGAGCTAGATACATACCCACTCGCACGTAAAATTAAAATAACTGACAATAACTTTGGCAAGGATATAAAAGCATGAGAACTCTTATAATTGCTGATTGGAGTGTAAAAAGGTGTGTTTTGGAAAAAGATTTGACAGTTTGTTATAAACTACCCAGTAATTCCAAGGAAAATAAAAATATATGCCCAGAAAAGTACTTGTACACATTTATTCATAGCAGCCTTATTCATGAAATCCCACCATGAAACAACCCAAATGTCCATCAATAGAATGGATAAAGATATAATCATATAGTAGTATGCTACTTAGCAATATAAATGAACAAAATATTGATATGTGTGACAAAATAGATGAATGTCAAAATGAAGTACAGTGAAAGCAGCCTTACGCAACAGAGTACATACTGATAGACACATTTCTATGAAGTTCTAGACCAGGCTAAACTAATCCATGATGAATGAATCTGAACACTGATTGTTTCTGAAGGTGAGGGAAGGCAAGAAGGAATTTATGAAGGATGGAAATGTTCTATAACTGGATAGAATTTTAGGATACTTGAGTGTATGCCTTTTCCAAAATCCGTTGCTAAGATCTGTGCATTTCATTGTATGTAACTTTGCCTTAATTTTAAAATTAGAATAATTAGATACTAGATCAGATGAGGATGATTGCTTATATGTCCAGATCTGACAGTGTGGAATGACTCTGTGGCCAAAATCAAGGGCTGACTCCCAGCCTGAAATGAACCCATCCATGTGCCATGGGCAAAGCAGCCGGAAACTGCTGCCTCTCCTATGACAGGGCTTGGGAGGCCCTGCTGAGTTACCATACCATACAGGGGCAGCAGCAGAGAAAACATCCAAGGCTCTCAAAGGCGCTGGTCCCAGAAGACATCATCAAGAGGGTCTGGACAGCACATAACAGTAAGCTTTTTGCTAAACAGATGTCATCTGTCAGAGTAAGTGAGAAACAGAGAGATGGGCAGAAAATTTCTCCCAATGCTTCCAAATGGCTGACATTCCTCTTAGGGATTGAGGCAGGATTAAAGGCAAGTGGAGAAAATCTTTTTCTCCACAGGTTTCTACCAAGTTAGGCTGCAGAAGAAAACTGCACGTGTGTCTTTTATACCATTAAAAAGTCAGATTTTGGAATGCCACTTAGGCCAGTACCTCTTTTATTTGCTTTAGAACTGCTTCTTCTCCAAGCTTCTTCAAATCTTTGCTACTCCTCAGAGTTTGCTGCTCAGTGAAAAACAAAACTGAGGCCATGAAGCAAGAGTCCCTTGCCCTCACTTGCCCCCACAAAACCTTCCTCCCTCCATTCTCAAGACAGGAAGCATTGCTTCTCTCATCCAAGACTAAACCTTCTCCTTCTTATCTTACTCCCATCCTCTTACCTATTTCAGCCACTTCCTTCATTTATTCCTTTTCTCTTCTGTAACTTCCACCAATCCTCTGTGTTGGTTCCTTCCTCTTCATCTATAAACTTATTCCATTCTTTTCTATCCTAAAAAAACCCTCCCTTAATGTTGCATCCTCCCCCAGACACTACTCTTCTCTTTCTTGTCACAGCTCAGCATCTCCAGAGTGTTGAATCCTCACAGCTACTCCTTCCTTTCCATCTGTCCACCCACTGACCCACTGCCTCCTGCCTCCACCATTTCACTCTAACTGCTATCCTGTGGGTGAAAATACCTCCCACTCTCCAGACCCAGTAGATTCAGCATTTCAGCTATTCCTGACCAGAAGACAGAAGCAGAGTTTCAAGTCAGAATGTTAGGTCGGCATCCTCACTCAAACACGAAGTAGTAGATGATGTAATCTTAGGCTAGTTAGTTAACCTTAGCCTCGGTTCTTCTTTTGTAAAACATTGATAATAATGACGAGTTTGGAGTGGTATGGTGAAGATTAGCAATAATTTATGCAGTAGGTGCTCCATACTTTTTATTAATATTGTCATCATGATTATATCTTTCTTGACCTGCTATGACATTTGACTTTGTAGCTATCCCTTCATACTTAAAGCTCCCGAATGGCCTCCAGGATATCACACGCTACTGCTTCTCGTCTGATAATCATTATTTTGTGTTTTCTAGCTGAACTGTCTTCTCTTCCCTGGCAGTTAAATAACTGGTGTTTTCTGGAATCTCTTCTTCACTCATTCTAGGCATTTTTCATTGCAATTTTCCTTGTTCTTTTGGGCTTAAATACCCACTTAAAAGCTATACCCAAAGGTCCCTAGCCCTTATTAACCCCTAGGGATTTAAACATACAGGTAGAAATTCCTCTGGATATACCCACATGATTGTTCAGGGGGCATGTTTTCTGAAATGTTTCAGTTGACATCAACGTTTGCATCATTCCTTGTCCATACCCCAGCACCCACATCCAAGTTTTCTGAACACAAAGGGTTGAATTGTCAAAGGAGACTCACAGAGTTATAGATCCTACCCAATATTAAACATCACTAATAATTCAAAGGAAACAGAAAATCAACAGGCACAAGTGAAATGTGAATTTCTTGGAGGAATCTGACACAGTGAGGCACAGATCCCAAAAGGCTATTTTTCTTTTTCATTTAATTGAATATTTGTTTTAGGCAAGTTACTTCCTAAGCAATGTGTGTAGAGAAACTATTCATGCAAAGAGATCCATTCCTGTGTTAGAACAGTCCATTTATATTCTCTCAGTTACAGTTTATGGTATGACCCTTCATTTTTCAGCCATTCATGATCTACAAATACATAAATTCCAATTTCGTGTTATGATAAATAATCAAGAGAAACCAGACATATCCCATTAAAAAATTTATAAGTCAGGACTCCCTGGTATCATTCCACCAATCAACACCATTACTATGTTTACCAGGGGGTCTTGTCTTGGGGTCATTACCATATTCACATGAAGACTGGACTGAATTCATTACTTCTGGATGTCTCAGGCCTGCTGTTAATCTTTTCATTTCCATAACAGATCTTGAAATTCCACATTCTCCATTTGTCGCAGTTTTGTCAGACAACAAGAAGCTAAGTGCTTTCTTAGAATGGGCTCCTTAATTTAGATTATTAAAAGTTTATTGAATTTTTCCTGTGAGAGGGTGGTTTTGTAGGGGACAAGGGGAAGAATTCACACATGTTTGATACCTATCATAATGTACACACCGTTGTTCTATATACTTTATTAATTTGCTTTCTTTGAAACAGATTAATGTAATTAGAAGATTTAAAAATCTTTTGGAAATTAACTCATTTTCATAAATAAAATAATTACCTGCTTTGAAATGTGTAACTCCTCAGAAAAGGTAGTTCTATTGTTGATTGCAGCGCTTATCAATCTGTGTTTTAACATACCACATCCCCCGCCACCACTGATTTTGATATACTTTCAAATTGAAGAATGGTTAGAAAACTTTGTGATATGATTTCAAAGGTGTAAGCAATCTCCAATCTTGTTTAAAATTCCAAATTAATATGTTAATTCACTTGAATATTAACTTAATCAAAAATCAATATTTAAAGTCATATCAGGAGTAGGGAGGGGAATGGAAATGAGAATACATTTGTGAAAAAGGAGCACCAAGAAAGCCACAGAATAAAATGAGACAACATATGAATTATGATTTGTGGGGAGGAGCAAGAAGCCAATAGCAGATCATTGCCACTTCCTAGAACAGAAATAATGGATGACCAAATAGCACTGTAGGAATAGAAAGAAGGGGTAAGAGACAGTAGATATTACTCCCTAGAATTCAGCACCAGAGCACTGGGGGACCTTAAGCCATCAATGTAATCAATCTAATATATCTATTATTTGTGAGTGGTTATTAGTAAGTAAATACTCTTTCCATTTAGGGATTATCCCCAAATAAGTATAATGCAAAGCCTAGTTTCAATCATGGAAGACAAAAGGAACAGACATTCTCTTCCATTCCCTGGAACCTAGGGCATGATCACGTGGCCTAGTTTGGGACAACAGGATGATCCCTCCCAGATTTTGAAAGACCCAGACCATGGCTCCTATGGGAGTGGGGGCCAAAAGTTCCCTGAGAAGTGTCCAGTAGTCAACAATGGTGCCCTAATAGGAGTCCATGATTTAGCCAGCCGCCTAGCTACCCTTGACTACTGTTCATTTTTCAAACTTGTTTCTCTAGAACTTTTGTTCATTCTAAAAGCTAACCAAGATATTTCAAATACATGAATTTTTTTACTTAAGTTAGCTAAAGTCATATTTGGTAGTTTTCACCAAAGTCTATGGTCTGCCACCCCAGGTCTTCCATAAAGCAACCCACGTTGTCCTATCTTCTGTGGAGCACAGTCATTGCTGCGTTCTGAAAGGCCCTGGGTAAAACAGATGTTTCTCCAGAGCAGCTGATAGCAGCTAGGTAAGGAGCATCACCACCATATAATTAACAAGATGTGCACGTATCTTAACAGTCAGTTTTAATTTTTCAAATCAAAACCTACTGACACAAAAGAATCTCCCATGGAAAAAATATACACATACATATAACTAGCTAGCTAGATAGACAGACAGACTGATTGATTATTCATCCCACATTTATTGTGTTCTTACTATGGACCAAACTGCTTAGGCTTTAGGCATAAAAAAGACAAACAAGATACCGCCCCTCCTTTTCAGGAGCTCACAATCTTGGTAAGAGACTGAAATGTGACTGGGTTATCGCAATAACTTTTGTAGGTGCCAAGATGGCAATATTCTTAGAGGACTCAGAATGTCACAGTACAGCTGGGTGCTGTGGCTCACACCTGTATTCCCAGCACTTGTGGAGGCAGAGGTGGGGGGCTCTCCTGAGGCCAGGAGTTTGCGACCAGCCTGGCCAACATGGTGAAACCGTGTCTCTACTAAAAATACAAAAATTAGCTGGGCAGGGTGGTGTGTGCCTGTAATCCCAGCTACTTGGGAGGCTGAGCAGGATAATTGCTTGAACCTGGGAGGCGGAGGTTGCAGCCTGGATAGCACCACTGCACTCCAAACTCCAAACTGGGTAAAAAGAATGTCACAGGACAGGTGACTTTTCAGCAGGGTTTAAGGGAGTAAGAATTTTTCAGATGTGCAAGAAATGGTAAAAATATTCATGAGTACAAGAAAACACTTTAAAGGAAATGCACTTTTCAGTCATACATAGGGCCATTCATGCACTGTTTATTTGTTGATATTTAAATTTCCATTTTCTGACCTCTAAATCAGTGATTCCTCAAGAATTCTCCGTTTAATAGGGATTAAATGAGAAAACACAGAGGAGGTACCTGAGATGATGTGGGCATTTACTTAACGTTGGTTCCTTTCTGTTGTTATTGATGTGTTTAAGAACACTCTTCATCAAGGCTGTGGTCAGATTCCAAGGAAGCCCAGTGCTTTTTTTATTGATGCATAGTATTTACACATATTTACCGGGTGCATGTGATAATTTTGTTACATGCATGGACTGCATAGTGATCAAGTCAGTGTATTTGGGGTGTCCATCACTTCAAGTATTCATCATTTCTATTTGTTGTGAACATTTCAAGTCCTCTCTTCTAGCTATTTTGAAATATACAATACATTGTTGTTAATTATAGTCACCCTCCTCTGCTATTGAACATTAAACTTATTACTTCCATCTGAATGTTTGTATCCTATTCTTCATCTTCCCTCCCTCCCTGACACACACCAAACCCTTTCTACCCTCCAGTATCTATTATTCTACTCTCAGTTTCCATGAGATCAACTTTTTTAGCTCCCACATGTGAATGAGAATATGCACATTTCATTTAATACGGTGACACTTGTTGCTGCAAATGACATGATTTCATTAGTTTTTATGGCCGAATAGTATTCTATTGTGTATATATAGCACATTTTCTTTATCCATTCATCCTCTGATGGACTCTTAGGTTGATTCCATATCTTGGCTATCGTGACTGGTGCTGCAATAAGCCTAGTAGTGCAAGTATTCCCTTGATATACTGTTTTACTTTTCCTTTGGATAAATACCTAGTGGTAGGATTGCCAGATCAAACGGTAATTCTATTTGTAGCTTTTTGAGGAATCTCTACATTGTCTTCTGTAGTGGCTGTACTAATTTACATTCCTACTAAAAGTATATGAAAGTTCCCTTCTCTCCACATCCTCACCAGCATCTTTTTTATTTATTTATTTATTTTTAATAGCCATTTTAACTAGGGGGAGATATTTCATTGTGTGAAGTTTACTGCTTTATAGAAAGTCTTTTCCTTTTTCTTCTGTCAAAACAATTAATACATTACCTGAAAATGTTTTTTAAATGTATTACTCAGGTAGAAGAGCACATAGAAGGACTTGTAACTGAAAAAGTATTAAAGTAAATTATTAAAGAGGAGGACAAGAAAACACTGGAAGTCTTTTATACAGTTACCAAGTTAAAGGATGGCACCCCTCTACTATCCAGGATCAAGTTGGATCTAGCACTCTCCTTGTTGTTTTATATGAGGAACTAGGAGCTGGAAACCATGCAAAGCACAGCCCAAGCCTCATAATATCTTCCACTATTTTTCTTCCTCTAGTTTTCAACCCCACTGCTATAGGAATTTTAATCCCCAGTGTTGGAGGTGGGTACCGGTGGGAGGTGTTTAGATCACGTGGGTGGATCCTTTGTGAATGGCTTGGGCCATCGCTTTGGTGATACCTGAGCTCTTGCTCTGAGTTCACAGGAGAGCTGGTCCTTCATGTGGCACCGGATGGGTACAGGGGCTCACACCTGTAATCCCAGCACTTTGGGAGGCTGAGGCGGGTAGATTACGCAGTCAAGAGATTGAGACCTTCCTGGCCAACATAGTGAAACCCCATCTCTACGAAAAATACAAAAATTAGCTGGGCATGGTGGCATATGCCTGTAGTCCCAGCTACTCAGGAGGCTGAGGCAGGAGAATTGCTTGAATCCAGCAGACAGAGGTTTCAGTAAGCTGAGATTGTGCCACGGCACTCCAGCCTGGGTGACAGAGCAAGACTCCATCTCAAAACAACAACAACAAAAGAAAACTAACAAAAAACCTGTGGCACCTTCCCCTAACTCTGTCTCTCTCGCTTGCTCCTGCTTTTGCCGTGTGACATGCCTGTTCCCTCTTCCCCTTCTACCATGATTTTAAGTTTCCTGAGGCCCCCCAGAAGCTGAGCAGATCCCAGCACCATGTTTCCTATAAAGCCTACAGAACCATGAGCCAATTAAGCCTCTTTCTTTAAAAATTACCCAATTTCAGGTATTTATAGCAATCCAATAATGGCCTAATATACCCACCAATCCCAAATCATTTCTTATTTCAAAATAAAAGCTGAATGGAATCCAGAAATGTGATCACAGAGCCGGTATGACAGTGTAGGATTTTTTTTAAACACGAAATGCTGCTTTTCTTTAATGTAGGAGGAAAATAGCATTTGGCTTAAAATTGTTTTCCTGACATGTTACTTTATAATAATAATGCTCAAATGCTTTCCAAATGATTAAAATGAAACTATTTTAATCCTTGTCACTTAACATTAACATTAACATTAACTTAACATTAACTTTAGTCCCTGTCACTTAAACATCAGGCTGCTAATGGTCTCTGTTTTTCATTTACTACCCTTTACATACTATCTGTGATTTCTATGCTACTCTCTTCCTTATAGTAGTGTTTATAACCAACAAAAGCTTAAAATTAATGAAAGCAAATAAATTGAATATTAAAATAGACAAGATTTTTAAAAGTAGAAATGGAAAATGATATGCTTCTTTTAACAACAACAGGAAAATTAATTTACTAACAGCGTCTAATCTCCACATGCCTTCTGATTTTATTCTTACACATAAGAGGTATTTTCTAAATGGAAAACGTATTTGGCATAATGCAAGGGCATGTGAGATTTTACTCTCTGGCACTCCTTGCTGAAGTATTAACATCAGTTTTTATATGGCAGGAAATCAGATTAAGGGTAGAAGAAGCAGTACTATGTAAGGTGAAGTCAATAAAACCTCAAAAAGTTTAAGTATGTTTAGATGAAAAACACTTAATTTACACAAGTCTTAACCATGGTAAGTCTGGCATCTCCTTAGCTCCATTTTCCCTAAGTCATTTATGAATGTTCCAGCACCTCGGCTGTGTGGCATTACAAGGGGTAAGCCCATTTTCTCCAGCTCTGCTATGCAAAGCACAAAGGCATATCCTCCAGAGCCAGTCAAGACAGAAGTCTCTCATTGGCTGCAGTTACTGGATAATTCTTACTCTCACAGTCTTCTACATAGGGCAGCAGAATGTGGGATAATTTCTTTTGTCTCTTGGATATAAAATGGTCATTTTAATCCTCTAGTGACAATAAACGATCTTATATGCCTTTCAAAACTGACAGTTAAAAGTAAAACAAAAAAAAAATTTTTTTTGCACCTTCTAAGCATGTTCAAATATTTACGATAAAAGAGAAAATCAGATCATGACAATTCTTTTAATATCCTGTGATAGGGAATTTTCCTGTTGAAAAAGTTTATTAAAGGAAAATCTCCTTTACCTGCTGTCTTTATTAGAACTATATCCTTTTTCACAATGGAGGAACCAAGGAGACTAAGAGTTATCAGCAGAGTTTTATTAAATTAAAACGCATACAGCTAAAATGCAAAATTACCATGATGTTGGGGGTATATTCATTTAACTATATTATTCAACAAAATATATTTTATTAATTATTTATAATAATACATATTATTTTACAATAAAACTATTATCATTGTATTAGTTATCAATTACTGTGTAACCAATTACCTCAGAAAATATTTTAGTATTGCTTGATATGCTTTGGCTTTGCTTTCCCACTCAAATCTCATGTCGAAGTGTAATCCCCACATGTTGGAGGAGGGGCCTGGTGGGAGGTGATTGAATCATGGGGGCAGACTTCCCCCCACTTGCTGTTCTCATGAACCTGTTTCCACGATGTGCTCTCACTTGACTGGCAACATGGTGCTAGTTTTTGGCCAGAAGTCTTAGTTCCTCACCACCCGGGCCTCTTCATGGGTCTGCATGAGTGTCCTCACAATATGGTAGCTGGCTCCCTGCAGAGCCACGGATCCAAAGGAGCCAGATGGAAGCTACAATGAACTCTATAACCTTGCTTTGGAATTCACATGCAATGATTTTCTGGATATCCTTTTGGTTATAGAAATCAGCCTTATTTGATATGGAAGAAAACCACAGGAGGCCATAAAGACTAAGAGGTGGGGTTTTGGGGAGCCATCTTGGAGGTCAGCCACTCTAGCCATTTACAAAGGAAAGGAGATTTTTAAATGTGTATTCTATTTTTTCAATAATACTTACAATTCTATGTTTAACTGGTTTAAATATTCATCATTAGCTCTCTTATGCCATTACTTTCCTAGTCTGGAGATGTTTTTATTTTTTTCAATTCTCTAGTGTTTTCATTTTTCCAGAAAGGGTATCATGATATATAGGCTCTACATCCTTGCATAGAGGAGAATGTCTTTCTCTTATCTAATATACATTGGAGGTTTTGGCATTCATTTCAACCTCCTTCTAGCTTACTGACAGGTATTTTATACAACTATTTTTCTCAAATTATCCATGGTGCATAACAGTTTCTTTTCAATCTGCCACAGATCAATACTTTTGTAAAATACGATAAGTACTAAAAAATAATAAAATTTAAAACACAAAAATAAGCCTCATTTAAAAATTATTATATTCAACAGACTCTACTACTTTGTTAAATAGATAAAAGATTTCTAAAGAGCTACTTTTAATTACTGTATGTACCATTTCTTTGACAACTAACAAATTGAGACCTGTTGCCAGTCCATGAAACACATTTTAAATAGCACTGCTATGTGGCTAGAAAGCTGAATACTGCATTTCCCAGACTTCCTTGCATCTAGGGTTTTGCATGTGGTCTCCCTGTCAACCAGAAATACCCTGAGATATGAAGAAGTGAAAATGAAACCATAAGTCCACGGACACATGGGAGACAGAAGAATTTCTAGCAAGTATATCCCAAATACAGCAGACACAGAAAGACAAATATTAGATGATATAACTGATATGGTTTGGCTATGTCCCCATACAAATCTCATCTTGAATTGTAGCTCCCCAATCCTCACGTGTCATGGGAGGGACCTGGTTGGAAGGTAATTGAATCATGGGGTGGGTTTTTCCTGTGCTGTTCTTATGATAGTGAGTAAGTCTCACGAGATCTGATGGTTTTACAAAGGGCAATTCCCCTGCACGTGCTTTCTTGCCTGCCTCCATGTAAGACATGCCTTTGCTCCTCCTTCACCTTCCGCCACGATTGTGAGGCCTCTACAGTCATGTGGAACTGTGAGTCTATTAAACCTTTTTCCTTTATAAATTACCCAGTCTGTGGTGTGACTTTATTAGCAGCGTGAGAACGGACTAATATAATCACCTATATATGGAATCTAAATATGTAAAATGTGGTGAGTACAGCATGGTAAATAAAGTTAGCAGTAATGTATGGCAAATGGTAACTATCGTTAATAATAAAGTATAATAAACTTAAAATTTTCTAAGAGAGTAACTTGCAAGTATTCTCACCACACACACATACTTGGAAACTACATAAAATGATGGATATATTAGTTTGATTGTGGGAATCATTACAAGAGGTAATATGTACTTCCATCAAAACGTCATGTTGTATACCTTAGATACATGTAATTTTTCATTTGTCGATCCTACCTCAATAAAGCAGGGAGGGGCAAAGCATGGGCATGTCTTGTTTTATTATGGTTCACTTTACTGCACTCCACAAATATTGTGTTTTTTACAAATTGAAAGTTTGTGGCAACCCTGTATTGAGCAAGTCTGTCCATGCCAGAGTTTTCTTTTTTTTTCTTTTTGAGATAAAGTCTTGCTTCTCTGACCAGGCTGGAGTGCAATGGAGCAATCTTGGCTCACTGCAACCTCTGCCTCCCAGATTCAAGCAATTCTCCTGCCTCAGGCACCTCAGTAACTGGGATTATAGGCATGTGCCACCACTCCTGGCTAATTTTTGTATTTTTAGTAGAGACATTTCACCATGTTGGCCAGGCTGGTATCAAACTCCTGAACTCAAGTGATCCACCCACCTCGGCCTCCCAAAGTGCTGGGATTACAGGCACGAGTCACTACTCCCGGCCATCTCCGTCCACACCAGTGTTTCCAGTGCCATGTGCTCGTTTTGTGTTTCTGTATCACATTCTGGTAATTCTCTCAATATTTCATACTTTTTCATTATTATTATATCTGTTGTGGTGGTCTGTGATGTTGCTGTTGTAATTTTTTGGGGGGTGACGCAAACTGTGCCCATGTAAGATGGGGAAATTAATCGATAAATGTTGTGTGTATTCTGACTGCTCTATCAACCGATGGTCCTCCCATCTCTCTCCCTCTCCTCAGGCATCTCTATTCCTTGAGACACAACAATATGGAATTTAGGTAAATTAATAACCCTAAAATGGCCTTTAAGTCTTCAAGTTAAAGGAAGAGTCACACATCTCTTACTTTAAATCAAAAACTAAAAATGATTAAGCTTAATAAGGAAGGCATGTTAAAGGCTGAGACAGGCCAAAAGTTAGTCTCCTTGTGCCAGACAGTGAAGTTGTGAATGCAAAGAAAAAGTTTTTGAAGTAAATTAAAAATGCTATTCCAGAGAACAAATGATAAGAAAATAAAACAATCTTCTTGCTGGTATGGAGAAAGTTTGAGTCGTCTGGATGGAAAATGAAACGAGCCTCAATGTTTCCTTAAGTCAAACCCTAATCCAGAGCAGAGTTCTAATTCTTTTCAATTCCGTGAAGGCTGAAAAAGATAAGGAAGCTGCAGAAGAAAGGTTGAAGCTGGCAGAGGTTGTTTCATGAGGTTTGAGGAAAGGAGCTGTCTCCATACAAGTTATCCAGATCTAGGTAAGCTCATTGATGAAGGTGGCTCTCTAAACAAAAGATTTTCATTGTACACAAAGCAGCTGTCTATTGGAAAACAATGCCATCTAGGACTTTCATAAGGAGAAGTCAATTCCTGGCTTCAAAGATTCAAAGAACAGGCTGACACTCTTGTGAGGGACTAATGCAGCTGGTGAGTTTAAGTTGAAGCCAATGCTTATTTATCATTCCAAAAATCCTAGAACTCTTAAGAATTATGCTAAATCTACTCTGCCTGTGCTCTAGAAATGGACCACAAAGCCTGGATGATAGCACATCTGTTTACAGCATGGTTTACTGAATCTTCTAAGCCAACTATTGAGACCTATTGCTCAGAAAAGAAGATCCTTTTTAAAACATTACTGCTCATTGACAATACAACTGGTAACCCAAGACCTCTGATGGAAATGTACCAGGAGATTAATATTTTTTTCATAACTGCTAACACAATATCTATTTGGCAACTCATGATTCAAAGAGTAATTTTGATCTTCCAGTCTTGTTAAGAAATATGTTTTGTAAGGCTTTATCTGCTATGGATAGTGATTCCTCTAATAGATCTGGGTAAAGTGAATTGAAAACATTCTGGAAAAGATTCATAATGCTAGATGCCATTAAAAACATTCATAATTCATAGGAGGAGGTAAAAATATCAACATGAACAGGAATTTGGAAGAAGTTGATTCCAACCCTCATGGATGACTTTGAGACTTTATTGGAAGAAGTCAGTGCAGATGTAGTGGAAATAGCAAGAGAACTAGAATTAAAAGTGAAGCCTAAAGATGTGACGGAATTGCTGCAATCTCTTGATAAAACTTTAATCGTTGAGGAGTTGCTTCTTATGAATGACCAAAGAAACTGGTTTCTTAAGATGGAATCTACTGCACAAGATGCAGTGAACATTATTAAATGACAACAAAACATTTAGAATATTACATAACTTAGTTGTTAAAGCTGTGGCAGAGTTTCAGAGGATTGACTCCAAGTTTTTTTTGTTTTTTGTTTTTTTAGAAAAAACAAGAGGTATATTCAAACTACAGATACTTGACTTGAAGGAAAAACTATCTAAGATTCTTATTTTTTTTAGAGTAACGTATCCCTACTTAAAGACAGATGGTCCTACATATAACAGCTATGTACAAGACTAGTTGTAAAATTGTTAATGGTTTTACAGTGATAAATGTAAAACTGAAAAAATCTGTATGACTCATTTTGCTGGAATATACACTTTATTGCAGTGACCTGGGACTGAACCCACAATACCTCTGAGCTATGTCTGTGTGTCACAGGAGGACTCAGATCTGGAACAGATGGATCAGAGACACTGGGGTTCTCTTTCTACTGTATAGCTGCCAAAGAGTGGGTGGGTGTGGTTAGTTGTTTTCTCTGACTGCGTGGTTCTTGAGTGTATGATGGTCCTCCCAGAAATTCTGTAGATGAGCAAGGATCTTTTAGCAAAGGCTTGTCTGCTAAAACTACCTAGAGAAGATTCTTTTGTCTGCCACTAAGAAATCTTATTGATGTAACTGGCTACCTGAGTCTTGCATTAGTCTTTTCTCCATAAGCCAGTGTAAATAATGCACCATTAGTTTCCAATTTTTAAATGCTGTAGATAAGTCATATGAGGAATTTTCTTTTTTACTCACTATTTTATTTTTATTTCCTCTTTGATTCTTGTAAAAGTTTGTTTCTCTCTCCTTGAAATGAAAAATGCCACCAAATATATACGTTTCTTATATATTTTTCTTTAATTTGATCTCATTTATTATAACCTCCTTAGAAATAATGATTTAATTTCTCCTCTGGCTTTAAAAAGCAAATAACTTTTTTATTTTGTCATTATTATTATTATTATTTTATTTTTTTGAGACATAGCTTTCCTCTTGTCACCCAACCTGAAGTGCAATGGCACAATGTCGGCTCACTGCAACCTCTGCCTCCCAGGTTCAAGTGATTCTCCTGCCTCAGCCTCCCAAGCAGCTGGGATTACAGGTGCCTGCCATCACACCTGGCTAATTTTTGTATTTTTAGTAGAGATGGGATTTCACCATGTCAGCCAGGCTGGTCTCGAACTCCTGACCTCAGGTGATCTGCCTGCCTCGGCCTCCCAAAGCGCTGGAATTACAGGCGTGAGTTTTTTTCATTATTTAATCTGATTTTTTACATTATAGATAATAAATTGTTGGGTTGTTTGCTTTCTTTTTCTTCTCTATCTCTTTCATTTCTCTACTCGTCTTTTTATGTCCTAGAACTTTACCTCTGCATTCTTGGGGTTTTTCTGTTTAAAGACTCGCTTTTCTGCAAAGTCTTATTATTTTTAAGAAGGATTATTTTGTGACTTATTGACATGGAGTATTTTGAACATTTTAAAACTGGATAGAATTGCATAATGAGCCCCCATGTATTTCATCCATCCTCAACATCCATCCATCCATCTATCTATCCATTAATGCCTTTTATTATCTCTTATCTCTATTTATTGACTAAGACAGATTTTAATTATCCTTTATAGATTTCTCTAAGTTCTTACCATATTCTTGTCTTTTACATTTTCTGTCTTCCTTTAATCTATTTTCTTTCTACTTGGACTCATCTTACCTTATATTTGAGTTTTATTTTTTAGAATGTATGATTTCCTGAATGTCATTAAAGGTGTAAAGATGACACTTTTCATCTTTATGTTTATTTTCTAGACTTTAGAGTATTTTTTAAGTATATGGGCTTGCTCCATATCTTAGAGATGATACATCTAATCTTTTATTTACTCCATCTTTTTTATAGCCTCTTTTTTTCCTGACTAGTCATCCCTGAATGTGGACTTGTCCATGAAGTTCTTCTACTGCCCAGAAAGAGGGTGCACACTTCCTTAGTTCCCATCAGCGTGGTGGGAAAGATATTCCTACAGAGGCTGAAGACACAACGTTCTGGTGCTTTTTAATGCTTATCAGTGCAGATCTTTCACCTGGGGAACAATCTGTTGTTCCCACTACAATAAAAAATATGGAGTTTCTTTGATAAAAAATCTTAATTTGTCCCTCCTCCTCCTCCTCTTCCTCCTCGTCCTCCTCCTTCTTCTTCCTCTTCTTTGCTGGAAGACATGCATATCTGGCCCACTGTAAATATGTGTTTCAAAAGGTGCTGCTAGAGTCTATTTTTTCTAACTGCTCAATTCAGAATTCAAATATAATCACCATCCTCCATCCCTCAAGCCCCACCTGCTTTCATCCTCATGTTTATTACTTTGGTGCACTTCGATTTAGTGCCACAAATCACTATTGTAAACATCTTAACACCTTCATGAGGGTGGGGGTGACATGAAAGGGCTCTGATAGAAAACAGCTCCCATGTAATAGCTACATGGGTGGAGGTGGGGGCTCCTCCCTTTAGGGACCAAATTCCTTCATCTGTGAGTTAGGTACAGAGTGGGGATAGACAAGGAGAAATCTTTTTCTTTGCTTTTCCCCTAGATGGCTCCACCATGCTGCTTCACACACTCATCCTAGCTTTGGATAAAGCAATCTCCTCCTTTAATTTTAAGATTAGTGTGAAAATAAGATAGTCCAAAGTGTTTAAAAAGACTCATTATAGGCTGTGCTCTATGCTAAGCATTATTCAAGGGTCATCTCACTATACTCCCACCCTATAAGGCAGGTACTATTATTATCCCCATGTTATAAGTGTGTAAGCTGTCACTTAGAAAGATTAAGGATATTAATCAGGGTCATGTAGTCTTAAAGAGTAGAGGAAACTTTCAAATCCAGTGAGCCCACTTTGGCAGCTCTGGCTCTTTGTTGTTGTTTTAACTATGCTAGGCACCTTATATACATTTTCATGTTTAATACTAATAATCATTTTTATTTAAAGACTACAAAATTTTGTAATGTTAGCATAAGTAGGCAATATCAAAAAGTCTCCTTATCATCCTTAATGACTATATGGGCCAAGCGTGGTGGCTTATTCATGTAAACCTAGCACTTTGGGAAGCTGAGGTGGGAGGATCACTCGAGCACAGGTGTTTGACACCAGCCTGGGCAACATAGTGAGACCCTAATCTCTACAAAAAATAAGAATAATAGCCAGGCATGGTGTTGCACACCTGTGGTCCAAGCTACTTGAGAAGCTGAGGCAGGAGGATCACTTCAGCGAGCCTAGAAGATTAAGCTGAGTTGAGCCGTGGTTGCAGCACTGCACTCCAGCCTGGGTGACAGAGCAAAACCCCATCTCAAAAATAAAATAATTTTTTTAATTTAAAAAAATGTAAAAATTGTATCACTCCATTATTCTTCCATTTCAAGTGGATCATTTTGAGATATATATACATGGTCTACACCTCATTTTTGTCCTTCAGCAATAAATCTTGGAGATTTTTTTCACTCCAAATCATAAAATTCTTTACCCTGATACCAAAACCAGACAAGGACACAACAAACAGCAACAAAACTATAGGCCAATATCCCAGATGAACATACATGCAAAAATCCTTGAGAAAATACTACCAAATCAAATTCAACAACACATCAGAAAGATGATACACCATATTCAAATGGGATTCATTCCAGGGGCGAAAGAATGGTTCTACATATGCAAATTGATCAACAGGATACATCACATCAACAGAATGAAGAACAAAAAGCATACAATCACTTCAATAGACACAGAAAAATCATTTAATAAAATTGAATACCCCCTTATGATAAGAATACTAAAAAATTTAGAAGGAATACACATCAGCACAATAAAGACTATATTCAACAAATCCACAGCTAACACCTTACTGAATGGGGAAAAGCTGAAAGCCTTTCTTCTAAGAACTGGAGCAAGAAAATGATGCCCATTTTCACCACTCTTATTTAACATAGGACTGGAAGTCCTAGCCAGAGCAATCAGGCAAGAGAAAAAAATAAAGGGCATCCAAATCAGAAAAGAGAAAGTCAGATTGTTCCTTTGCAGATGACATGATCTTCTACCTAGAAAAACCTAAAAACCAAAATTCTCTGGAAAAGGAACAATGAATGCAGTAAAGTTGCAGTACACAAAATCAACATACAAAAATCAGTAGTATTTCTATACACCAATAATAAAGTAGCTGAAAAGGAAATCATTGTCTTTATTTCTTTTTCAGCTACTTTATTATTCAGCTACAGGCAATGATTTCCTTTCCATTGGCAACCCAATGAAAGCAATCCCATTTACAATAGCTACAAAAAATAAAATACCTAGGAATAAATTTAACCAAGTAGGTAAAAGGCCTCAACAATTAAAACTACGAAACATTGATGAAATAAATTGAAGAGGACACAAACAAATGGAAAGGCACCTTTGTTCATGGATTTGAAGAATTAATATTGTTAAAATGACAATACTACCCAAAGAATCTAAAGGATACCAATGACATTCTTCAAAAAAATAGAAAAAGCTGCAGTAGCCAAAACAGCATAGTATTAGTATAAAAAGAGACACATAAACCAATGGAACAATATAGAGAAACCAGAAACAACTCCATATATTTACAGCCAACTAATATTTTACAAAGGTGCCATGAACCTACATTGGGGAAAGGACATCCTCTTAAATAAACGGTGCTGGGAAAAGAGATATCCATGTGCGGAAAAATGAAAATACATCCCCATCTCTTACCATACACAAAAATTAACTCAAAATAGATTAAAGACTTAAGCATAAGATCTGAAACGATAAAACTACTAGACTGGAAGAAAACATAGGGAAATGTTTTAGGACATTGGTCTTGGCAAAGATTTTATTGCTAAGATTTCAAAAACACAGGCAACATAACAAAAATAGCTAAATTAGACTATATCAAACTAAAAAGTTTCAGTATAGCAAAAGCAACAATGGAGTGAAGAGACAAGAGATAATCTGTTTAACAGGAGAAAATATTTGCAAGATATTTGTTCAACAAAGGACTAACACCTGGAGTATAAAAGGAACTCAATATAACAGTAAAAATTTTTTAAAAAATCAGATTTAAGAGTGGGCAAAGGATCTGAACAGACATTTCTCAAAAGAAAACACACAAATGACCAACAAAGATTAATATAAGTATATTATAGCTTGATATATTGAATGTACTTTTTAAGTGCTCAACATGGGCCAGTTGTGGTGGTTCATGCTTACAATCCCAAAACCATGGGAAGCCAAGGCAGGTGCATTGTTTCAGCCAAGGAATCTGACTGGGCAACATGGCAAAATCTCATGTCTACAAAAAATACAAAAATTATCTGGGTGTGGTGGTGTACTGCTGTAGTTCCAGCTACTCAGAAGGCTAAAGTGGGAGGATTGCTTGAGCCTGGAAGGTCAAGGCTGCAGTGAGCCATGATCACACCACTGTACTCCAGCCTGGGTGACAGAGCAAGATTCTGTCTCAAAAAAAAAAAAAAAAAAAAAAAGTGTTCAACACCACTAATCATCAGGGAAATGGTGCAAATCAAAACCACAAAAATATATCATCTCACCCCAATTAGAATGGCCACTATCAAAGAGACAAAAAATAACATTTGCTGACATGGATGCAGAAAAAAAGAACTTTTATACACTGTTGATGGGACTGTAAATGGATATAGCCATTATGGAAAACAGTGTGACGGTATTTCAAAAAACTCAAAATAGTGCTGCTATATGATCCAGCAATCCCACTAGTGGGTATCTATCCAAAGGAAAGGAAATCAGTACATCAAAGGGATTCCTGCACTCCCATGTTTATTGCACACTATTCACAGTAGCTTAGATATGTAATTAACCTACATGTGCATCAATAGATGAATGGATAAAAACAGTGTGGTATATATACACAATGGAACACAATTCAGTCATAAAAACAGAATGAAATCCTGTCACTCATGGTAATGTAAATAAGCCTGAAAGATATTACGTTAAGCAAAATAAGTCAGACACAGAAAGATAAATACCACATGTTCTCATTCATATGTGAGAGCTGAAAAAAAAAATTGAGCTCATTGAATGTGGGTTACAGAGGCTTGGAAGGGTAGGTGGGAGGGAAGAGTGTGGAGAGGTTACTTAATGGGTACAAACTTACAGCTAGATAGGAGGAATGAGTTCTGGTGTTCTGCAGCACTGTAAAGTGAATATGGTTAACCATAATTTTATGTATATTTTCAAAAGCTAGAAGACAGGATTTTGAATGTTCAAAGCACAAAGAAATGATAAGTGTTTGAGGTGATCGATATGCCAATTACCCCGATTTGATCATTAAACATCATATACAGGTATTGAAATATCACTTCGTATCCCATAAATATGTACAATTATTACCTGTCAACTAACATTTTTTAAAGCATAAAATTCTGCCTCATTCTTTTTAATGCCTATACAATATTCCATTTATGGGTATACCATTATTAATAGTGCCTTATTCTCATTTTTCAGCTATTGTAAACATTAAAGCAAATAATAAACTTAGACATATGTCACTTCACACATGCACACGTGTAACTGCAGAATATATTTCTTGATGTACTGATAATCAAAAGGGTGGGTAAAACCCACTTGAGGGTTTTAGTAATGGTGCTTGGGGGTGAGGCAGAGTGTGCTGATTACATAGGTCATGGAAGTACTGGGAAGACACATGGGAATATGTAACAATATGAGATTAGCTGCAGCAGGAAGCCGCTACCACCCTAGGCTGATGTGAGAGAGGGAAGAGGCAGTGTTACTGGAACCCAAGGGATAGGTGTTCCCGTACAGGTTGGAACCATCATGGCATAGAAGAGCTGGAGCCACACAGGGAGACAGGGCTACTAAGATATCATCTGCTCAAGAGGAAGAAGGATGACAGAAGGACCCTTCCTGCACCTTTCTAACCACCGCCAGTGCCACCATAGGTGAAATCCCATCGGAGGGGGCTGGCTGACCCATCCTGAGGTATAGAATCTGCAGTAATCAGCCTCGCCTCACCTCTAATTCTAGGCAGAACAACAAAAAAATGGTTACAGGAGAGATAAGGAATATATCTGTAGACTGTCAGGCCCAGGTCTAGTACAGTCAACCTTTGTATTTTTTAATTCACCATGCATGTTCTCTCCAGTGAACATGTAGACATTTCTGCTCATCAATCCAGCCAAGGAAACACAAAGTTCCATCAGACATGGTATTCACCTCATGTTCAGGATTGCCAGACATAAGCAATCTTCCTAGATAGGTTCACATGTGGCTCTTTATGATTTTGTGAATTTGACAGTCTTACAAAATAATAGAGAATATTGAAGGGGAAAGAAAAAACCAACTGATTAACATAGAGTTTTTTTCTTTTCCTTTTTTTTTTAAGAGATGGAATCTCTGTTCTGTTCCATTGGTCTATATGTCTGTTTTGGTACCAGTACCAAGCTGTTTTGGTTACTGTAGCCTTGTAGTATAGACTGAAGTCAGGTGGCGTGATGCCTCCAGCTTTGTTCTTTTGGCTTAGGACTGTCTTGCCAATGCGGGCTCTTTTTTGGTTCCGTATGAACTTTAAAGTAGTTTTTTTCCAATTCTGTGAAGAAAGTCATTGGTAACTTAACGGGGATGGCACTGAATCTATAAATTACCTTGGGCAGTATGACCATTTTCACGATATTGATTCTTCCTATCCATGAGTATGGAATGTTCTTCCATTTGTTTGTGTCCTCTTTCATTTCATTGAGCAGTGGTTTGTAGTTCTCCTTGAAGAGGTCCTTCACATCCCTTGTAAGTTGGATTCCTAGGTATTTTATTCTCTTTGAAGCAATTGTGAATGGGAGTTCACTCATGATTTGGCTCTCTGTTTGCCTGTTATTGGTGTATAAAAATGCTAGTGACTTCCGCACATTGATTTTGTATCCTGAGGCTTTGCTGAAGTTGCTTATCAGCTTAAGAGATTTGGGGCTGAGAACAGAGCCCTCAGAAATAACACCACACATCTACAACTATCTGATCTTTGACAAACCTGACAAAAACAAGAAATGGAGAAAGGATTCTGTATTTAATAAATGGTGCTGGAAAAACTGGCTAGCCATAAGTATGTTTATTGCAGCACTATTCACAGTAGCAAAGACTTGGAACCAACCCAAATGTCC
Source organism: Theropithecus gelada (assembly GCF_003255815.1). Lineage (NCBI taxonomy): Eukaryota > Metazoa > Chordata > Mammalia > Primates > Cercopithecidae > Theropithecus > Theropithecus gelada. The sequence goes on along the minus strand of NC_037678.1, from coordinate 81,225,265 downwards.
ATCAGTGACAGACTTGATTAAGAAAATGTGGCACATGTACACCATGGAATACCATGCAGCCATAGAAAAGGATGTAGGGATCCACATCCCTTTGTAGGGATGTGGATGAAGCTGGAAACCATCATTCTCAGCAAACTATCGCAAGAACAGAAAACCAAACACCGCATGTTCTCACTCACAGGTGGGAATTGAACAGTGAGAACACTTGGACACAGGAAGGGGAACATCACACACTGGGGCCTGTTGGGGGGTGGGGAAAGGGAGGAGAGGGGAGGGATAGCATTAGGAGATATAACTAATGTAAATGACGAGTTAATGGGTGCAGCATACCAACATGGCACATGTATACATATGTAACAAACATGTTGTGCACATGTACCCTAGAACTTAAAGTATAATAAAAAACATAAATAAATGAGATAGAAATAATAATGGAATTATAATATCACCAGAGCAATAATTATTTTAGGCAGAAGCATGAACTATCATTAAAAATACTGAGTAAAAATTTGAAAATAAACAGCGTTTCCCCAAAAGATGCATATTAAACTCAGAATGGGAAAAAAGTAGCTTTATAGTGCAGAAACTTGGCAGATACCATCTTAACTGAGTGATCAAAGTCAAAATCACCATTAATGATGGTGTGTCTCCTGATATGATGTACTGAGAAGGCAACAGCACCTCTGAGGTTGATACAGTTTGGCTCCGTGTTCCCACCAAAATCTCACATGGAATTGTAATAATGCCCATGTGTCAAGGGTGAGACCAGGTGGATGTAATTCGGTCACAAGGGTGATTTTCCCCATGCTGTTCTCATGATAATGAGTTCTCATGAGATCTGATGGTTTTATAAGCATCTGGCATTTCCCCTGCTGGCACTCTTTCTCTCTCCTGCCACTCTGTGAAGAGGTGCCTTCCACCATGATTATAAATTTCCTGAGGCCTCCTCTGCCATGCAAAACTGTGATTCAATTAAACCTCTTTAAAAAAAAAAAAAATGAGAGAGAGAGATGGAGTCTCACTCTGTTGTCCAGGCTGGAGTGCAATGGCACGATCTTGGCTCACTGCAACTTCCACCTCCTGGATTCTAGCAATTCTGCTGCCTCAGCCTCCCAAGCAGCTGGGACTACAGGCACACCCCGCTATGCCCAGATAATTTTTTGTATTTTAGCAGAGACGGGTTTTACCATGTTGCCCAGGCTGGTCTCCAACTCCTGAGCTCAGGCAATCCACCCGCTTTGGCCTCACAAAGCGCTAGGATTTTTAAAAAAACACACATAGTGTTATACTCCTCACTTCTTTAACTGGCCTTGATGTACAACCTTAAGGTAATTATTTAAAGTTTCTTCTGTACCTGTAATTATTTCTTCCTTGTCATTTCCAGAGTTTACCTGTGTTTGCTTTCTACTCTTTTCCTTGAAAGTCAGCTAAAAGTCTCTCTCTCTCTGGATTTATTTATTTAGGGATTTTTGCAGTGTGATCAGAGCATATTTTTGTTAGTTTTACATTTCAAATATTACTTATATTTTTCTCTAAAGTCTAATATTCGATAACTTCTGTGAGTATTCCTGGGGTGCTTATCTAGAAGAATTAATATTCGGTTTTCAGACAAGAAGCAATGTGTATGTATATATAAACATGTATATGAAGCCATGAAATCAATTATATCGTTTAAGTTTTATAAATTTTTATTTTTTTCTACTTATTCTGTCATGGAATGAAAGAAATAAATAAAAATATTAGATTATAAAATTTTTATGTCCATTTCTCGGTATTATAGTTTCAGCTTCTAAAATGTAAGTACTACATTATTTGATGCATACATATGCATAGGTCTTAGTTCTTCATTGTGGATTGCACATTTTGTTATTATAACGTTCTATTTGGGAATTATCTAATATATTTTAAACAGTTTTATTGGGATATAATCACGTATAATACAATTCAACCATTTAAGGTGTATAATCCAATGATTTCAGTATATTTACAGATAGGTGCAATTATACTGACAATTTTAAAACGTTTTTATGATCTCAAAAAGAAAGCCTGAAATCTTTAGGTATCACTCTCCTATTCTTCCCTGCCTCCCTCTCATCTGAGCCCTAAGCTACTACTAATTTACTTCCTGTCTCTGTAGATATACCCTTTCTGGATATTTCATAAAGTCTTTTGCAACTAGCATTTTTGCTTAGCATAACGTTTTCAAGATTCATCATCCATGTTGTAACATGTATCATTCCATTGTGGTCAGAGAAGACACTGTACTGTCTGAACTTTGTTAAATTTAGCAAGGTTTATTTTTGGCCTAGCATAAGGTCTATTTTGTAGAATGCAGAAGAATCAAGACAAATGTGTGGTCTACTGTTGTTAAGTGTGGTCTATAAATGTATGTTAAGTGTAGTTGGTTTGTAGTGTTGTTCAGGCCTGTTTCCTTGTTGATCTTTGGCCGAACTGTATTCATTGGAATACAGTAGAATATTCAAGTTTCCAAGTGTTTTGTTGTTGTTAAAGATGATGATAAACTCCCTATTTCTCCTTTCCTTTCTGTCAGTTCTTGCCTCTAGTATTTTGGTAGTCTTTCATTGTATACAAGCTTATAATTGTTATGTCTTCCTGATGGATTGACCTTTTTATCATTATTAAATTTTCATTTTTATCTCCAGTAACATTTGTTTTTGTTTTAGAGCCAAATTTGTTTGATATTAGCACAGTGACTCCAGCTTTCTTATGGTTGCTGTGTGTATGATTCATCTTTTTCCAACTTTGATTTCCAGTGTAGTATTTTTGAGTCTAGAACGTGCCTCCTGTAAATAGCATATAATTGAATATTTTTAAAAATCCCATCTATTTCTGTCTTTTTATGCGGTTGTTCAATCTATTTACATGTAATGTGTGATTATTGATGTAGATGAATTTACAACTGTCATTTGACTTTTTGTTTTCTAAATGTCTCATTCTTTTGGTTCCTCTATTTTCCCTTTATTGCTTTCTTTTGTATGGAGTGAATATATTCTTATGTGGCATGTTAATTTCTTTAGTGATTTATTTTACTTTATTTCTTGAGTTATTCCTTTTGTGGTTGTATCAAGACTTTAATTATAAACACCAAACTTACCAAAACCAGCTTCATATTTATACTAACTTAATTCCAGTGACATAGTTTTTGTGCTATTATAACATTTACAAATGTTACAAACCCACAATAAATTGTTATAAACAGAACTTTATGATTTTATGCCTTTTAAATAATCTAAAAGAAGAAAAGAGAGCAAGTATATATTTATAGATATTGCTATATTAATCTCCTCATTTATCATTTCTGGACCTCTGTTTCTTCCTCTGGATTCAAGTTACCACCAGTAACTTCTTTCACCCACCTCCTTTGTGCTGTGTGTGGCAAATACATTATTTTTTTATGTCATAGGTCAAACAATTCATTATATACATATATTTATACAATTACTTTAAAAATAATTAATAGAATAAGGGACAGAAATACACATTTATAGTATTTATAATTACAAAATTATCATCACCATTGCTCTTTATTTCATCATGTGAATTTGAATTACCATATGGTGTTACTTGCTTTCAGCCTGAAGAACTTCCTTTCGTATTTGTTATAAGGCAGACCTCCCAGCAACATTTTCCCTGTTTTTTTTTTTAATGAAAATTCTTCAGTTAACTTCCAGTTTTTGAAAGACAGCCCTGCTGATTATAGAATTCTTGATGAACTATTGTTTTCATTTTGAGCACTTTGAATGTTTTCCCATTGCCATCTGATCGCCATTGTTTCTGACGAAAATTCAGCAGTTAATTGCATTGGGGTCTATTTAAAAGACAAGATAGTTTTCTCTTGCTGCTTTCAAGATTTTCTTTTTTCAGCCTTCTTCTTGTCTTTGGTTATTAGCATTTTTACCATGAGGTGCTTGTTTGTGGATCTCTTTCTATCCTACTTGAGATTCTTGGCTATATAGATCAATGTTTTTCAATAAATATTGGAAGTTTTTAGTCATTTATTTGATCATTTTTATCCTCCTTCCTATTTATTCTCTTCTTCTGGTTCTCTCATTACAGATATGTTGGTTCCCGTAATAGTATCACACATTTCTCTGAGGCTCTGTTCACTTTTTAAAAGAATAATTAATAGACTTTATTTTTAGTACAATTTTAGGTTTACAGAATATCATGCGCGTCCGTGTGAAGAGACCACCAAACAGGCTTTGTGTGAGCAACATGGCTGTTTATTTCACCTGGGTGCAGGTGGGTTGAGTCTGAAAAGAGAGTCAGCGAAGGGAGATAAGGGTGGGGCCGTTTTATAGGATTTGGGTAGGTAAAGGAAAATTACACTCAAAGGGGGGTTGTTCTCTGGCGGGCAGGAGTGGGGGTCACAAGGTGCTCGGTGGGGGAGCTTTTTGAGCCAGGATGAGCCAGGAAAAGGAATTTCACAAGATAATATCATCGCTTAAGGCAAGGACCGGCCATTTTCACTTCTTTCGTGGTGGAATGTCATCACTTAAGGCGAGGCAGGGCATTTGCACTTCTTTTGTGATTCTTCGGTTACTTCGGGTCATCTGGACATATATGTGCAAGTCACAGGGGATGCGATGGCTTGGCTTGGGCTCAGAGGCCTGACACAGAATATTTAAGGATATAATACGAAGACTTTCCCTATTATTAACAGTTTGCACTGGTATGGCACATGTGTTACTGTTGATGAACTAATATTCATACAATATTATTAACTATAATCAGTAGTTTACTTTAAGGTTCTAGGAACTCCAAGTTTAAAACTGTTTATACTTTGTGTTATACAGTTCCATGGGATTTGACTAATTATGAAACATATCTATTACTGTATTTTCATACAGAATATTTTTACCACCCTAAAAATCCCTTGGGCTTAACCTGTTTATCTCTATCCCACCTTCCACCAAACCCCTGACAACTACTGGTCGTTTTACTGCCTCTATTATTGTTTTGCCTTTCCCAAAATGTCATATAGTTGAAATCATAATATGTAGCCTTTTTCAGATTGTCTTTTTTCTTTCTTTTTTTTTTTTTTTTTTTTTTGAGACGGAGTCTCGCTCTGTCGCCCAGGCTGGAGTGCAGTGGCCGGATCTCAGCTCACTGCAAGCTCCACCTCCCGGGTTTACGCCATTCTCCTGCCTCAGCCTCCTGAGTAGCTGGGACTACAGGCGCCTGCCACCTCACCCGGGCTAGTTTTTTGTGTGTTTTTTTTTTTTAGTAGAGATGCGGTTTCACCGTGTTAGCCAGGATGGTCTCCATCTCCTGACCTCGTGATCCGCCCGTCTCGGCCTCCCAAAGTGCTGGGATTACAGGCTTGAGCCATCGCGCATGGCAGATTGTCTTTTTTCACTCAGCAATATGAGTTAAGTCTCCCCCATGTCTTTTCATGGCTTGATAGCTTATTTCTTTTCTCCCTCTGTTCTTCAAGTTGTGTAATCAATTTTGATCTATCTTCAAGTTTACAAATTCTTTCTTCTGCCGTTCAAATATACTGTTGAGCCCCTCAAGAGAATTTTCATTTTCATTTTATTTTTCCCTTCCAAAATTCCTACTTTGAAAAATCATTTCTCTTTATTGTTGTTTTTTATTTGATACAACATTGACATTGTACCTTCTTTTGCTCTTTAAATCGTGATTTCGGTTTTTTTTTTTTTTTTTTTTTTTTTGACCATATTTATAATGGCTTCTTTGAAGTTTTGTCTGTTAAATCCAACATCTGGTTTATCTTACAGGTATTTTCAATTGCCTGCTATATTTTCAGCATATTGATCATGCTTTGCTGTTTTGTTTTTGGTTTTGTTTTGCATGTGTTGTAATATCTTGATGGAAACTGGACATTTTAGATTATATATTGTAGCCACTCTGAGTACCACCTCTACCTTTCTAGGGCTTATTATTGTTATTTTATTGTCTGTTTATTTAGTAACTAGATAGGCTATTTTAGCGGTATCTATTTTCCTCTCGTATTGTTAAACTTATGATAACCTTCAGGGGCTGCAGCCTTGGATGGGCCTATGGTCACCTTGGGATAACTGGCTCTAACAGAGCTCTCTTTGTCTATCACTTCCCTAATCATGCCCAGCTGTTAAGAGCCTTTAATTGCTGTCTGATTGCTCTGTTGTTTTCAATAGTATTCTAGGGCATAAATTGTTCTGCATACTAACACTATCAAACTAAAGTCAGTGTTTTAGATTTGCTCTGACCTCAGGAAAGATTTTTCTTAGATGTCTCTTTCCCCGTTTTTCTGGAAAATCCCCTCATCCACAGTTTAATCTATATCTCCAATGAGTAGCTACTATTTTCCCAATACCTTTCACCACGAACTTTATCCTTCTTGAGAATGCCCTCAGGATTAAACATCTTCACACTCTGTTGCAAATGAAGCCACTTGCTTTGCGAAGAAACTAGGAGTTACCTGTTTTAAGGCCTACTTCGACCTTCAGGCAGAATCACTGAGCCAAGGCTCTGGAAACTGGCAAAGGGTAGCAGATAGCGGGCAGTATGGAACAGTGATGTACTACTCTCTAAGTGACATCCCTGCTTTAGGAGCTGAGCTTTAAGCAGAAGAGGAGACAGTAGTCTCAGTTAACCTCTGCTTGCTTCTCCTAGCATGAAACCATGGCTTTACAAATGGAAACAAGGAACCCCAGTAGTCTCAAAGGTGCTGTGCCCCAACAAGAGCCTCCGTCTGACCAGTGGAGGCTAGCAGGAGGAGGGAAACCTCCCTCTTGGCTAAACTTTCAGAGAACTTAGCCTCATCCACAGGTAGCTGAAGGCAGGGTGAGTAAGGCTGAAATCCTGCCCTTTCCAGGAAGCTAGCCTTCCAAGCTAGGAACTGGGGGTAGGAGGAGCCTTGGGTTCTTGGCTACACTACACTGGAGTGAAGTTTTTGTCTTGCTGAGCTGATGAGGGAAGGAGAGAGTGGTCTTGGTTCAAATACTACAGACTCTCACTGTTTTTAGTGAATTTTGGCAGAATATCTTGAATAGTTGTGTCATTTGCTGTATAACCTTAGAACCATTTCCAGAGAATGTAAATAGTGTGTGTGTGTATATATATTATACATATATATATATATATATATATACATACACACATACATGTATAATTTTTACCAGTGTCACCAGGGAGTAGTCCCACAAAGTTTCTCATGTCATGCTGAAAGATGACCTTGTAATCATCCAACAGGTTCTTCCTGCCTGCTGCACAGGAAAAAATTAATTCATGGAGACCGTGGCATTGCCATAGAGAAAGAGTTTAATTGAGGAAGGCCAGCCATGCCACTTAGGAGGTGGCATTATTACTCAAATCAATCTCTCTGAAGACTCAGAGGTGTTATAAATACAGTTTTGGTGCCGCAAAAGAAATAGCACTTGAATATAAAATTTTCTTTTTAATTCTCAGTAAAGCAAGTGACTTCTCTAGAAGGGTGCACCCTTACAGATGGAGCAATGGTGAGCACACACTTGGACGAGGGAGGGAAAGGGGTTCTTATCCCTGACGCACATGGTCCCTGCTGCTGCATCTTTCCCCTATTGGCTAGGATTAGACTGCACAAGCTACCCTAATTCTGATTGGCTAATTTAAAGACAGTGACTGGGTGAGCGGTTTGGTGGGAAAAATGGTTATGACAGAGCAGGTAACTGGAATGAGTCAGAGTGGAGTAGGTAATCAGAATGAGTCTGGGTGGAGCAGGTAAATCAAAAAAGGTTGCTTTACGAGGAAGTTAAGTTTAAAAGTAGAAGGCAAAGAATTGAACATACTGACATACTGATTCTTTGAAAAGAAATTGAGAACTCATATCTAACAGAGGTTAGGGGTTTTCAAGGATAGTTTGGTCGGCAGGGGACTAGGGAATGGGGAATGTTGATTGGTTGGGAATAAAATCATAGGGATATGGAAAACAGTCCTTGTGTGCTGAGTCAGCCTCTGGGTGGGGCCACAGGAGTAGTTGAGTCATGAGTCCAGAGTCCAGGTGGAGTCAGTCTGAAATATATCTCAAACAACCAATCCGCTGGGCATGGTGGCTCACGCCTGTAATCCCAGCACTTTGGGAGGCCAAGGCGGGTGGATCACAAGGTCAGGAGATTGAGACCATCCTGGCTAACAAGGTAAAACCCCATTTCTACTAAAAATACAAAAACAAAATTAGCCGGGCATGGTGGCGGGCAACTGTTGTTCCAGCTACTGGGGAGGCTGAGGTGGGAGAATGTCTTGAACCTGAGAGACAGAGCTTGCAGTGAGCAGAGATCACGCCACTGCACTCCAGCCTGGGTGACAGAGCTAGATTCCGTCTCAAACAACAATGATGACAACAATCTTAGGTTTTGTAATAGTGATGCTATCTATAGGAGTAATTGGGGAAGTCACAGATATTGTGACTTCTGTTATTGTGACTTCTGGCCACATGATTCCTGAGCAGTAAGGGATTATAGAAACTACACCCACATCTTAGCAGAATTCGGGACCCTCTCATAATCCTAACCATGTGGTCTTTCATTCGTTTTACTTGCAAAGGTGGTTTATTAGTAGTTTTGGAAAGGGCTATTATCATCTTTGCCTTAAGGTTAAACTATAAACTAAATTTCTCCCAAAGCCAGCTCAGTCTACACTCAAGAATGACCCATGATAACTTGAAAGTTAGAAGCAAACTAGAGTCAACTATGTCAATTTCCCCTACTTTTATAATTTTACAAAGGAAGTTTCAATCTTTCTCTTATCAAACTGATGCTTTCCTCTGTAAATTCAACTTTGCCTGGCATTAAGACTGTGATTTCTGTTTTTCAGTTTGGATTAGCATTTTCTCATGCTTTTGACCCTTTTTTATTATTATGTTTCAGATCTGTCTTATGTATGCTACAGATAGCTGGATTTTGTTTCTTGGTCTTAATGTATAATCTTTTATTTTGAAATTTTCCTTTTATCTTCAATACCTAGCACCATACTTAGCATTTATTAACTGTTTAAGTAAGGAAGGTTGATTTCTCTCCTGAGTTCTGGGCAGGATGGGATCCCTCTAGGCCTCATTGGAAAGCCCCATGAGTAGCTAAATGCTGGATGCTGCTTAGAGATCACTAAGATCGATGTCTCTGAAAAAAAACATTAACAGTCTTATCGAAGTATAATTGTCATACAAGAAATGTCCCTATTTAAAATATATAATTTGATAAGATCTGACATACATCTATATGTCACACACACACACACACACACACACACACACACACACCAGGAAACAATCACCACAATCAAGACAGTTAACATGTCTATTGCCCCCAAAAGTTTCCTTGTGTTTCTTCCCAAATGAATCATAACCACTGCCTTCATGTAGCATATGTGCTAGTGTTTATTTATCTTGATGCTGTATATATCTAATCAGGTCCAAATACAGAATAGCTCAATCAGATCCTTTGGTGTCTTATGATATAATTATTTTAATGTCTTAGCCCAGTGGGCTAAGAACTGAGCTTGTTTAAGGACTCAAGATCTATTTTCAATGACCTTCCCTAGTACTGGGTAAAATAATTAATGAAATTGTTCAATTCATCCATTTTTCTAGGAAAATGAAATCTCATGTATTTGATCTTACTACTTGCAGAACTACAACCCTCTGTTTCTCCTGACTTTTCCATATTTTAATATTTTCCTTTTGTACTCGTCTGAATGATTCTTTGAAAGAGAATGTTTTCGTGAGAATGAATAGGGGAAATAGGCGCCTTGTTAGGTATTGCCAGCTGCTCAATCTAGTGCTCCAAAGCCTCCAGAATAAATATATTTTTAAAACCTTCTAGAACATATTTGTTGAGAAGCGTCATGGCTGGCTAAGCTTGCCTATTTAGTATAACAGATGTTAATTTGTTTACCCAGAATAAAGGAAAAATCTAAGTATATTTGTTCATAGTGTCCCATGTGGATGACACAAGCATTTTTATTAGTCCAGACACAGTTTGTATTTTATTTTTATGAGAATATTTTGCCTAATACATTTTATGTTCAAATATTATGAATTTATGGGATATTTAAAAAAAAACTAACAGGAATATGTAAAGTAGTTCTACTGAACCTAGAGTTCTCTGTTATGTGTAATTAATTTCAAATCTTGGTGGGGGTAGAGGAGAGAGCTACTATTTTAATTGGCCAAGTGCACAGACTCTAGAACAAGATCATCTGAGGTATGATAACTATCCTGCCTGTTACTACCCGTGTGACTTTGGGCAAATTGCTCAACATCTCTGAGAGATGATTCCACATCTTTAAAATGGAGACAAAACCTACCTCACAGAGTCTGGTTTTCACACTGATATAAAGATACTATCTGAGACTGGGTTATTTACAAACAAAAGAGGTTTAATGGACTCAGTTCCTCATGGCTGGAGAGGCCTCTGGAAACTTACAGTCATGGAGGAAGGTGAAGGGGAAGCAAGGCATGTCTTACAGGGTAACGGAAGAGAGAGAGCACACAGGGGAAATGCCAGGTACTTACCAAACAACCAGATCGCAGGAGAACTCACTCACTATCGAGAGAAAGACATGGGAGAAACCGCACCCCTGCATGATCTGATCACCTCCTACCAGGTCCCTCCCTCAACATGTGGGGATTACAATTTGAGATGAGATTTGGGTAGAAAATCAGAGCCAGACCAAATCTCAGAGTAATTAAGAAAATGAAGTGTGATGATACATGTACAATACTTATAACAGTGTCTGGATCACAATAAGTGTTATTTATGTTAACTGTTATTTTGTGTATAAAAATAATGCTATTTGAAATGAATGTTTTCCTTTATGTCATGATTCAAAAAGCAAGCCAAGTCAGTTATACATTTGAATTTGGAATTTAGCTTTAAATATACTAATATTAAAATATTATTATGTGGTTTACATTATTGTTGAATGTTTTTTCATCAGTTTGGGACACAGTGACAACTCAAAATATGTTAGGCAGTGAAAGTTAAAAATAGTTGACTATTTGGAGGGAGCTCTGTCCAAGAATGTTGAGTGAAAAAAAGAAAGCAGATATTAATTATTTCATGTTGTTCTACTGAATACTTGTTACTTAGGTAAACTCTCAGCTTTGTGGTCAGAAATCTTTGTTTTACGTAGATCTGGCTATTTTTCCCAGTATTTCTTAGCCTAATGCATACATATAAAGGGCCTTTTGTAATCATCTGTTGACTAATTAAAGTGGCATGTTCCTATGCTCCTTGATCCTCTGTACCCCTGAACCCCATGTGAGCCTGTATGAGTAACAAGAGGAGGAGGGGCCATGATGGAGAATGTGGCAATGGTCATAAACATGTGCATGAGCTTGCTACTTGCTACCTCCTGTGATGACCATGCTCTGGAAATGGTCCCTTAATTCCAGAGGGCAGATGCTTATCAAATGGTACTAGTGGCCAAAACAGCAAGTACTCATCTGTGTCCATTTCTTCATTTTTTTTTTTTTTTTTGGCTCAAAGCCACGTTATATCTCCCAGCCTCCCTTTCAGCTAGCTGCAGTCATGTGATGAGTTCTGATCAATGGGATGTGAGTAGAGGCTATGGATGCCTCACCCATTAAAAATATGGCATTCTTGATACTCATCCTGTTTTTCCCATCCACTGACTGAATAAGTGGATTTCAAGGACCTAGACAGGGGACACATATGGAAAAAGTCTGGCTTCCTTAAATAACAGATTAAGTATCTGATCTCTTTCAAATAATGCTCACCCCTTTATCATGGCTATTAGGAAGACCGTATCCAAGTCCATTGCTGGGTAAAATTATGAAGAAAACAACTTCTTATAAGAGAAGACAACTTTTTTTTCTCAGATTCTCTATACTCTTCTCCCTTTGATGATAATAATTAACTCTTATTGAGTATGTATCAAACATTATGCTAATTTGTTTGTTGGTTCTAGATACTATGATATTTACCCTCCATATCAACCATATACAGTATTATGCACACAACTGAAGGAATGAAGCACAGAGAGGTTAAGTTATGGATCACTAGTGGACAATGAAATCAGGATTTGAACTCAGAAAATTCACACCTAATCACCGAACCAAATGACTCACCAATACACTCTAAGTGTCCAGTTTCTCTAGTTGTGCATACTATCTACAGGACTTGCTGTCTCAGATGACTTCCCAAAGCACATAACTTTCCCCCCGTTATGTCCTTCAAAACACCCTACCCTAAATCCCATTCTTCAAACATTTATTATGCAAAGAAATTAATGGATTAATTAAAATTCTATTTTGAGCACTCACTATATTAAAAGGATTAGTGTTAACTGTAATGGGCTTGATAAACTTGGCAATATTATGATTTGCTACCTGAATTCCAGAGAATTTCAGTCTCTTTATCATCTGGCCACCCTATGCTGATCTAAAACCAAGGAAGTTAGAGTCCTGGGGTGGGGTTTGGAGAATCTTCAGCCCATTATTCTTATGAGTAATATAAACTATATCCAAAGGTATCAGAGAAGTAGGTCCAACTGAAGAGCAAAATGGGAGGGTCAGCAGTGAGTGGTGTTGGGAATCTACAATGAAATAAACAGGAGTTAGAAAGCTGGAGGTGGGAGAACAAAAACATGCGAAAAGAGGTAGGTGGTCTGGCATAATTCCAGAAATGAGTTCACAGTGCAGTATACATTTTTCATCATCTCCTGGAGTATATCTATATGACGAATCTGGGATCACTCGAAGGGTCTGGAACAGGTGTGGGAAAATGTCATATAATTGCATAACTGGTACATAGGGGAAAAGTAATGAATATGCTGATGGAAGTTCAGATAATGTAGTATGAGGGTAAATGTCTTCTGTCTGAAGGATATCCATAAAGATTTTTTGAAAGAGGTAACTATGGTGTTGGGTTTTCCTGAATGCACAGAATTGGGAAAGTGGATATTGGAGAAAGGGCAAAAAAGGCACCATAATAGGTAGTGGAACCTGTATAAGCAAAGGCATAGAGATAGAAATGTTCAAGCTGTGCAACAGAAATAACACATTGTAGAATTTTCAAGTGTAAATTACACAAGGGGTAACACTAAGGGACAAAGGTGAGAGCTAAACAAGGGAAATGGAGAGCTGACAGGTTATCTGCAGTCATAGTGGATCCTATCAGAGAAGAAGAGCTCCTCAAGTAAAAGAATTTAGGGAAAGAAGGAAAGGGGCCAAGGATAGAAGAAAACTTTGGGAGAAACTTTAAATGTATTTGAAAAAGAGCTAAAGAAGAAGGACTCAATGGAGATTTTTAAGACATTGGGTTGGGGAGAACAGAAGTTGCAAAGTGCTGACTAGTACTTTTTCATTGAACATTCAGCTCTCACCCGCAAGTGACTGGAGCTGTACCATGAACTGGATATAAAAGGCTTTGCACCAGAGTTCTTCCATGAGGCTCCATCTAAGGCCAGAGGGATTAAGAAATAAATGACAATGATGAAGTGGAGGTGTGGGTCGAGGCTATTTTTCTCCAGGGAAATACTTAGAGGCTCAGAGGAATTGCATAAGGGAGAGCAGATGCGTTTTTAATTTAGGGAACACTTGAACAGGTTTCCAGCCAGGAGAAAGATAGATGGCACGGAGGAGAAGGATAGAAGAAGATAGTTGATGGAGGAAAACAGAGAGTGCAATTTAGCAAGAAGGAATCATGGGTTAATATAGAAATCCCATTGGTGGAGAAAGTGCAATGGAGGAATCCAAAATCACATATTTGACAAGACATCAGGTGTCCTCAGAGAAGAAGAGGTTGAAGGTTGGAGCCCAGGAAAATGGAGAGGTTTGGCATAGGATTTGGAAGAATATCTGCAAAGATTGTACTCAATTTTAGTCCATCAATCACCACATATTTATGAAGCATCTAGTCTGTGCCCTGTGGTGCCCTGGGTTGTACATTGCAGCTTTCCAAATTGCTGGCAGTTGCTGCCAACTTGGCAATATCAGAAAATGTTGAAAAATGTGTTCTCTGCTCCATCATGGAAGTCACTAATAAAAATAAGGAGTAACTTAGGATCAGGCCCCTAAAGCACCCAACTTGCTCTTTCTTTCCTGCTTAAGACCAATGCACTGAAGGCTCCATTTTTAAGTCAATGTTATTTATAGTGTTATTTCATTGTGACCAACATTTTGCATGCTTGGCTATAAGTTCATCTTCTTAGCTTTTTATCACAACTGGGCATAAAATCATGCATGGTTTCACAACATATTACTCTCTCATTATAATAAAGATATGAAGTTATGAGTGTTCAGTGGTACAGAAATTACCATTTTGACTTGAAGATCAACGAATTTGTGGATCAATGATTTAGTTAAAATGTAACAATAAAAGAAAATTAGAGATATGGGGCAGGAGTTGAAAAGGACAAAATTATCAAGATAGACTGAATAAACTTATAGAAATGGTGAAATTGAAAATATTGGAGGACATTAGAGGGCAACAGACACTGTCCGTTCTTTACCAATATCCCTTCAGCATTCACCTTCCCATTGCACTCTGAGGCTTTCTCTGGTTTCCGGGGCATCACTGGCTAGAACACAGGCCAGGCCAGAAGTGCTATGAATTAATGCCCATGGGAGAGTCCTTCAACCAATAATGGATATGATTTAGCATATAAATATTCCATGTTCATCATCCCCAAGGTGAAACAACTCAAAAGCACATTCTACCTCATCTCCTAGAGGTTCCCAGTAGGTTGAGCCCCAGTTGCCCACAGTGACAACCTATTCGTCAACACATATTAGATTTCTTTCACTCCCTTTCTTACTGCCCTCTTCTCTACTCATTTTCCACATTGGCTTCACCAAAATGATGACTTGCATTTAAATCTTTGTCTCAGGGTTTTCTCCAGTGGAATTGAGCCTAAATCAGAGAGGGAAACCAAATTCCTCTGAAGAAGAAAAAAAAAAGAATCCTCCAACATGTACTATTTCTTCCCTGGTAAACCACATCCTGTTGAACCACCATCTACACAATTCCCCAAGATAGAAACCCTAAAATTATCATTGAGAATTATCTCTTCCTTCTATCTTATATTCAAATCATTGACAACTTCTACAGATCTATCCTCTAAATATCTCTCAAATCTACTTATTTCCATCTCTGTCTGCACAGCATAGGTCAAGCTACTTCATCTCCCACCCAGACCTCCTAACTGGTTTCTATATTCATTTTTATTTTCTTCCAATTCTTTCTCCACTTAGCATCCCCAAAGCAAACTTCTCGAAGCTAAGTCTAATTTTTTACATCCCACACCCTGCTTAAAACCCTTCAATGGCTTTCCATCTGTCTTACATTACAGCCAACACTCCTTAACACAGCCTGCAAGATTTTACATAGTCTGGACTCCCCCTACTTTCCACATTTCCAGCTTCCCCTTAAACCACACTTTTTTTTGCTTTAAACTTTCCAGCTCTCTACTCCTTCTTACATTCAATGCCTGTAGGTTTCCTGCTCCCTTGCACCAAGGGATGCAGATTTTTTTAGAAAAGTCTTTCCCTGCAATCTTTCCCCTCCCGTGACCCCTTGTCTAGTTAATGCCTACCTTGTCTTCAGTTCTCAGGTTCAGAGTTACATTCTCTAAAAATTTTCCAAACATCTTTTATTAGGTTAAATATCTCTTCTACGGGCTGTTATAGAAATATGTTACTCTACTTTTTTTCCACCATTGCAATTTTTACATTTAAATTACTGATTATTAGTCTCCTTGTCTACACTTTAGCCTCCTTGATGCCAAGGAAGATAAGCCAATGAATGCATGCCTGTGAATTTTATATTTATCACTGTAAGAAACAGGAATAGTCTGTGGGGGAAAGGAACGTAGCTTCTGGGGAAACAAAAAGGACGCATGAAGGGGAATCATGCACAAGCTCTCATGTAGGATAGCTTTGCTGTTCTGCCCTAACGTTGGTAAGATTACAGAACAGAAACTTGCAATGAGACTAATATACTTGCCTCTTTAACATTCTCCAACAATGTGGTAACAGGATAAAAATAAAGCAGATTATCTAATGCTAGGGAGAGTAAATATAGCAAATTAGAAAGCTGTGGGTGTGTAGGATGTGGTCATTGTCTCTTTTTTCCAAAAAGAAGTAGAGACAAGGTCTCGCTATGTTGCCCAGACTGGTCTCAAATTCCTGAGCTTAAGCAATCCTCCTGCCTCAGCCTCTCAAAGTGCTAGGATCACAGGCATGAGCCACCATACCCAGCTCATATAGTCATTCTCATATGTGTTGCTAATGTATTTTTAAGATGTTTTGTTTTCTCTTTCCCCCTTTCTGGGAAGAGATCTTCTTTAGCATAAAATTGTCCATAAGCTATGCTCTAAGAGTTGATATATATTCACGAGAGAACATTTTCTTGATCTTGGAGGCATTTTTCTGGGAGAGAACTGGAGGACCTGAAAGCTGCCTCCAGAAGCTCTGCAGTATATAAATGACCTAATAGAGATTCATCTCTATGGGATGGATGCAGGACCAGAAAGAACCTAGTGATGGAGAAGTGAGATCCTGGTGGTAGGTGGCCCAGAGGGAAAAAAACCCATGGAAGGGTCCAGGAAACAAACTATGAATGAGGGAGCCCACCTAACATGTACCTAACATGAACCCTGGAAAAACCAATGAGAAACTTGATAAGAAAATTAAAGCTCTGTTTTTCACAGAGATTCGGACTCTGTGTGTACTTGTGTCCATCTAATAGTGACTTTGTTGTCATGGATTTATTCCATGTCCTTTTTTGAGACTGTCACCAAACTGGGGTGCAATGATGTGATCATAGCTCACTACAGCCTTGAACTCCTGGACTCACTCAGTCCTTCTGCCTCAGCCTCCCATTTAAGGATATAACTAAAGAATTGCATGCACTTAAAAAATCTTGCTGAACGAGTGAATACAACATCATGTGGCCATTTCAATAAGCACAGAAAAGATGCTTCAAAAGAAAGATTAAGGGATTTGGTTAAGTAAGTGGAAACCTTAACTTGAAATATCCTCCTTGGGAGAATAGGAAATACAGTAGATAAAAGGGTTCTTTTGTAAGAGTTAGAGGAAACTAATTTGGAGACCTAGAAAAGTGATAGTAGGTGATTCACTTGGATGATTGTGATCTACCACCAGGATCTCACTTCTCCATCACTAGGTTCTTTCTGGTCCTGCATCCACCCCATAAAGATGAATCTTTATCAGGTCATTTATATACTGCAGAGCTTCTGGAGTATATTGAGTAAGTATATAATATAGGGTGGGATGGAAGTCAAGGATACAGAGGAGTGGCAAACCAGTATTAAAAATGATAAAGACAAAAGTAGATGAAAAGAGATATAACAAAGAAAAAAATACAAACTGAAGTAAATACAGATTTTGGGCCTAAAAGGATGAATATTTGAGGTAGAAGATAGTTGCAAATACATGAAGTCAAGTATTTTTACATTTTATATATAATAACTAACATTTTATGATTGAGATGGTTCATTTGCTTTTGTGGCATAATAATTAACTTTTTAAAACTTATTGTTATTGCTCATTAACATACACTTATTTTCAAGGTGCCTACAAATGAGCCTTTCATTAATTGTTCCAAAACGTTTCCAGATACAGAGTCATGCTAGTGTGTCTCTGTTTTCCAAATTTAAAAAAAAGGAAAGTACTGCGGATATTTAAGAAACTTTCTCTCCTAATATGGAGGATCCACAGTCATAAAAAATCTGGAGCTAAATCATGAGAGGAAAATTATATTTCAGGTCTCCAGTAATATTATACTTGCAAAGAGCACCATTGGTGGATTATGATAGAGAGAACTGCTCCATATCATGTGGTATAACTCCATCTGCTGTCTTTTAGCAAGCATCCAGATGGATTCCGTTTCTGGTCTCCAGAAAAACGAGACCAATCAACAGGAAAAGCTGTGTCTCTGATTATCCATCACAATCATCCAAGGAGAATCACATTTTTTTTTGTTTTGTTTTCTACCCATCTTTCTTGTGAAGAGACCTGTGGTTTTATTTTTAACCATGAAATCCGTCTGTGCATTGATGAGCAATGCCAATGCCAATGCCAATGGTCTGTTTTTCCCCTGGGTGTGTTTCTTATGGTGGTTAGGAAAGCCTACCTTGAACATGTCTTTCCTATTCTCTTTCAAAAATCTTTAATTCAGTTTCCTGAGGGACTGTTTATGCTTCTGGTAATTATAAGACTTAAATATACTTATGATATTATTATGACTTGAAGAACATTGCAGATTGAGGAACCAAACAAATGGCTTGAATTGGAACCAAACAATGCTGATGAGAAATAAGACTTATAAAAACAAACTCATGTTTGAGAATTTTTATTTATGCACTCAAAGTACTTATTTATGTTATCTCTTTTTCACATCGGTTAAAATTGTATCACCATCTCTATAACATGGCTGGTATCAAAAAGAAAGAACTCTGTAGATTTCTAACTTACACATATTCACAGACATACATACATCCCCCCCACTTCTCTGGGATAGATCCACACTCTTAGTAAATTTAACATATTTATTTTTTAAATTGATAACATTCTAACCAAAGTTTAGGAAGAGTCTAATGAAAATGCTTATTTTCTTTTATGTCCCAATAGTGACTGCTTTAAGCTAAAACTTTGTTAGAGGTTACTTACATTTTAGATTTTTTAAAATTCCCATTTCTTTTTTTTTTTTTTTTTTTTTTCCGACTTCTGAGAAAGGAGAGTGACTGTTGCCACAAATATCTTTCCCCCTTCTTCTCTTTCTTCAATAGTAAAGCTTTCATTTCAGTTGGGCATGTGGCTAATTGGAATAAAGATTTTTTCCAGCCTCCCTTGCAGCTGGGTCTCGTCATGTGACCAAGTGTTTGGCAATGGGATACAAGCAGAGGTAGGGTGTGCACTTTCTGAGAAGTGCATTGCATCTCTGCTTCAATCCTCACACCTTCCTTAGGCTGTCACGAGAGACTGGATTGGTTGGAGCTTCCAGCAGCCATCCTAGAGTATAAGATAAGTCTGAGAATAGAAGCCATGCCTGGCGGAGCAAGATAACAGTGCCTTGGGTCTTTAACACCATGGAGCACCATCTTAACTCTGGATTGTCACTCAGAAGACCTATTGAATGAATTTCTGTTTTAAAAATAATAGCCTTATTATTTTGGGATTCTCTATTACCCAGGGCCTATTATATATGTTTTTTAAAAATTGGATAGTGTCCTACTAATAAAAGATGATTCTAGCAGATGTCATTGCCAACGGTGGCCCAAATACTGATACATATAAGTGCAATGGAAATTTTCAAGAGCACTAACTCTCTTTAGTATTATCATTAGGCAGTCAAGAACTTTTAACATAAAGAAAAATTTAAAAGAAAATGAAGTTGTATGCGTGTTATTTTATCCTTAAAGATTCTTTTCTTTTTCAAGTTCCCCTTCCACATTCTATCTACTAACCTGAACTTATGTAACTCAGCACCAAAAACTCTGACTTCAACTGCCAGCACCTGTTAATGCTTGCTTGTTCGGGAAACAGAAACTGCTCTTCTTAAGAGAGGGGCAGGAGAGATGTGTTGGAAAATTAACACACACCTCCCAACTCAGGAGAAGCCCTGAAACAATGACTGAAAGGACACCATGTATAAGTATCCCAGCTCCTTTGTTCTTTGAGTGAATTAACTCAGAGTCCTTTGTTCTATACTTGCTCGCAGAGTTCTCCACTGGGATTGAGATCAGAGTGGTGACTGACTTGCTAGCATGCCCTTTGTTATTTTATTTATTTTTATTTTTTTTTTTGAGACAAAGTTTCGCTCTTGTCGCCCAGGCTGAAGTGCAATGGCGCAATCTTGGCTCAATGCAACCTCTGCCTCCTGGATTCAAGTGATTCTCCCGCCTCAGCCTCACGAAGTAGCTGGGATTACAGGAGCCTCCCACCACGCCCAGCTATTTTTTTTTTTTTTGTATTTTTAGTACAGACGTGGTCTCACCATGTTGGCCAGGCTGGTCTTGAGCTCCTGATTCACCTGCTTCGGCTTCCCAAAGTGCCAGGATTACAGGCATGAGCCACCACATCCATCTGCCTGCCCTTTGTTGACAGCCTTTTTTTCCTTTGCCTCAATTCTCTACTCCTCTATGCTTGTTTTCTGGGTTCACATCCTAAATAAACTATTACATGTGAATCTTTATTTAAGGATCTGCTTTTGGGGACTTAGAAAAATGCAGACTCATTTGGTGAGTATTTAATATATTGTGGAGATGGAAGTTAGGGAAACAGAGGAGTGGTATAACCAATATTAAAAGTGATAAAGACAGAAGTAGATTAGGGGCACTGGAACAAAGGCATAATACTTACATATTGTGTGAGTGGCAGCAAAAACATTTACGACCAGGGGAATAATATAGACAATGACATGACATAGTTGCATAGTAAGCCAAGAGTACTTTTGCCTCTTTTTACTTCAGTCTTCAATGGTAGAACAGAGCAAACTTTAACCACACCCCTACAAAAAAAAAAAAAAAAAGGGTTAGTAAAGTCTTGAGAAAATGTAACCCTAAAACCCTTAGAAGAGTAGGTTTTCACATCCTTTAAATAAGATTAATTGGCTTAGGATGAAAGTAAGCTACAATAATTTCTTCAGAAGAATATAAACAGGAATCACTGTGCTTAATATTTTCCCCCAGTATTGACAAAGTGCCCAGATATATAGCAGTTAATTAATAAATATTTGTTGAGTAAAGTATGGTGGAGAGGAGAGTGAAATAAAGTTAGCAGACTGGTTAATCAAATGCACTATGTTAGTTATGGAAAATAAAACATTGCAGTTGGAGAATATATTTGCGATACATAACCAATAAAGGAATTAAATTCAGAATATGTAAAGAATTACAAAGGCATTAACCCATAGGAAAAACATGGCCAAAATGTACTCCACATGATCATACCTAAACGGTCAATAATCATGTGATAACATGTTCAACTTCATTGGTTATCAGAGCAATGCAAATTCAAACAACAGTGTAATGCCATGCCTTCTAACTAGATGGATTTAAAATAAAAAGACAGTGTAAAGTATTGGCAAAGCTGTGGAACAGCTGGAACTCTCATATACCACTAGTGGAGGGGTAAACTAGTACAACTAATTTGAAAATTTCTTTCGCAACATTTACTAAATAAATGTCAGCATATATACCTCCTATGGTCCAACAACTCCACTTCTGGGTATACAGCCGACAGAAGTGCATTCATGGGTTTATCAAAAGACATGAACTAGAACATAATGTAGCAACAATATCAATAATAATCCCAAACTGGGGACAACCCAAATGTCCATCCACAAAGGAATGAGAGCATAAATTATGCTACAGTCAATGGACTGTTCTACCATAATGAAAATGAATGAACTACAGTTGCACACAGCAACATGTATGACTCTCATAAACATAGTATTTGAGTGAAAGAAGTCAGATACTAAAGTACAGACTGTATGATTCTAAATACATCAGTTCAAAAATGGCAAAACTACTCTATGTGGCCAGAAGTCAGGATGGTAGCTATTTTTGGGAGAAGGTAATGATTTTAAGGGAACAAGACGGGGTGCTTCTGAAGTGTTAGTTATTTCAGTAATTCTTTGACCACTCACTAGTTTGGGAATTTGCTGGAAGAACTAATAAAATTCAATATAATATTATAGTCATGGTTAAGATTTATTATAGCAAAGGATACATGCAGTAATAACAAACAATAAAAAGATACTATACGGGCAAAAGCTAGAAGGTAAGTAAGTAAGAAGGTAAGTAAGGACAAGTAAGTAAGCTTACTTGTCCTCCTTCTCTGAGGAACTCTGGATACATCTCCAGCTGTGAACTGCAGGGATCTGTGTGAGATAACCATGCCCAAGAGTGCTTGCTTGAATTTTGTGATCCAAAGTACTTAAATGGAGTTGGTCACATTCCTTCCACGTAATGAGCCATGGTGCAAACCCTACACCAGGTCCTGGGCGCACATCACAAACCTTCATGTTTTTCATGTTTACTGTAAACATGTTGATAACTTGGTTCATCTTGACCCATTACTTTGAGCATGTAGATTAGTGTCATTAGCCAGTCAGTATGTAACATTCCAGTAGTTTAATTCTCAGAGTTGACCAAGAGTCATTGCCATG
The DNA here is from genome assembly GCF_003255815.1 of Theropithecus gelada. Taxonomy (NCBI): domain Eukaryota; kingdom Metazoa; phylum Chordata; class Mammalia; order Primates; family Cercopithecidae; genus Theropithecus; species Theropithecus gelada. Next base: position 81,203,108 of record NC_037678.1, on the reverse strand, counting down.
GCTACAGAGATAAATGAAAATTCAGTGAAACACATCCACTGCATAAACTCCTTCTGTTCACTTTTAATGCTGTCTTCCTTGCTTTGGGACTGATTGTATTGGTATGTTTAGTTTGTGGTTATGAATGCAGATAATACTGAAAACACTATTTAAAGAAATTATTCAGATACTAGTAATTCAGAACCATCACTTACAGCTTGTTCGAGCAGATAAATGTTTTTTTCCCCAGGTTCCTGTGAGATTATTGAAACCCTGGGAAGTTATCAAAATAAGTTTGGGAAGCCATTGGGTAATATCAAAAAACAGAGGTTACTCTAAATATAGGAATTATTAAAGTGATGTGAAGACAAAGAGAAAGAGAATTAAATTTGTGATGTTGAGTTTCAGAATATGTTTAAGTAGGCATGTGGTAGTAATTTTGTTAAAACAAAAGATTGTATTTGGATGTTTTGGCTATTCCTTAATATGTTTGAAGTGACCAAATAATCAAATTAAAAACGAACTTATGATCCAGATGTAAACCTTTATAGGAATTTAATTGATTGCATATTCTGCATTAAAAGTTACCAACAATGATTTTTAATAGATTTTATTTTTAGAGAAGTTTTAGGTTCACAGCAATACTGAGCAGAACATACAGAGATTTCTCATATACCCACTCCTCCCACATACGCACAGTCCCCCCATTATCAATATTCCTCACCAGAGTGGCACATTTGTTAAAATCGATGAACCTACCCTGACACATTATCATCACCCCAAATTCGTAGTTTACATTAGGGTTCACTCTTGGTGTTGTACATCCTATGGATTTGGCCAAATTTATCATGATTTGCATCCATCACTACAGTATCATGTCAGAGTGGTTTTAAATGTTTATGTGTTATGTTTATAATTTTAAAATTGAACATTAAAATATATATGCAATAAAAAGTCAGTAGTTCTGAGTTATGGCACCATTTTACTACTTATTAATGTTATGGCTTTAAACAAGTTTTTTAACCTTCTGCTTTCTTATCTGTGCAATAAACAGGGGCAATAGTGTCAATGATATAGTCTACAGGGTTTTTCTAGCAGTACAAGTTTATGTTTTAATAAATTACTGCCTCAGTACTATTGACTAATCCAACAAATAGTTTGTGTATCCACTATAATGAAGGAGTTAGGCTGAGTGATATGGGAAAAAAAATGCTGGAAAACAGGATTTCTGGTTTTGAGAAGCTAAATTTGGTGAGCAGGGCACCCAAACACCACAACTTGTAGCAAGGGAGTGAGGCTAGCATGAAACTGGAGAATTAAGAAAGACAACATTGTTCAGGTAGCACCTGAAAGGAAACATCGTGAACCAATAGGATTTTAATAGCGAAAAGAAGAGTAAGTTCATGTCAAGGGAACACTTAAGCAAACGCTTCCATCATGAAAATGCTTGAACAGAAAATAGTCCATTTTTTTCTGACTTGGGGATTGAGAAACAATTACAAGGAAATGAGGAAGGAAAGAAAGATTGATATCAAATCGTGAAAGGCCTTAACTTTCATGCAAAGGATTCTGCAGTCAATGAAGACGTAAGAAGGATTTTTAGGATGATGAAGAACATAATTAAATCTGGTTTTCAGATTCATATTTCCCAAATGTAGCAGGTTGGGTTGTGCAGAAAGCAGACTTAGAGCCGGAGTTTAGTGTTTAAGATGTGTATTAGGAAGTGTCCTTGGGACACAACCCCTAAGGATGGAGAAAGAGGAAGCAGACATGAGAGCTAAAGGCTGCCTGCCAGTCACATTCCCAGGGGCAAGAAAACAAATCCTTCCTTGAAGGGGTATCTACGTGGTTCACCAGGGCATCTGCCACATCAAATTTGTGCTTTAGAAGCACTCAGGGACTGTGAGAGGCCCAGGTTTCACTCTGAATTGGTAGACATCAAATACAGTCAGACACTACTATTTTAAATAAACTTCCTAGATGATTTTGATGCACAGAAATCTGATAACTACTGTTTTAGACATTCATTCAAAATCATTCAGTGAAGACTCCGAGCCAGGACTTTGAGTTTTGCTTGTAGAACATCTCCTCTGCCTTACGGTACCTTCCTTTGATACAACAACTCCACGAAAAAAGCAGAACTGACATCTGTATTTTGCAAATAAGGAAACTAGCTTAGAAAGCATAAGTGACCATGCCCAAGGTCAAACAGCTGCTAAATATTATTCAGTCTCAAACTTGCCCCTTCTCACTCCGAGTCTTTCTCCCTTTCCCTCTCGCTTCCTCTCTCCCTTTTCAATATATTTTAAATTTACTGCTGTATAGGTCATAATGTTCTTAGAAGAAAATGACTGTCCTTATTATCCTTAGAAACATTTCCAATGTTATGTTTGTTGGCCATCTTACAAAAATAAAAGTTTGTCCCTGTCATGGTAAAAATAGACTCTCTGCTATATTCTATCTGGCATAGATGGCCATACAGCCCTGGCTTTTCATCCTGGCAACAGCTTTTGCTTTAACTCCCAACACCAGATACTGAAAAGAAGGTGCAATACTCTCTCATCTGTCTTCTCTGAATAAATCCTTCTTAGATCTTCATAAGATTCTGATGGATCTTCATAAGATTGAGTTGAATTTTCCAGAAAAAGGGGAGCCTTTTAAATTCCCTTCTAAGAGGCAACTAAGGCTTTAGGTGGCATCAGTGAGGATGTGCTTTAAAAGAAAAAAAGTTAAAATGAGAATAGGATGAATTTAATGGGCAGAGAGTCTGTTGTTGTTGTTTTTAATGTGAGTATGTGATACCTTATTCAAATCTCCCATCAACTCCTTGATTCTCTCAAAATCACTACACTTGTGCAAGACAGAGAGGTGCCCTACAAACCCTCCAAATGAATCCATGCTGTTCTTGATGCTGACAGCTTTACGAAATGACAAATGAGTCTTAATTTTTCATCAACTGAGCATGGCCTAGGGACAGTGACGAAGATACTCTGGATACACCATTGGTAGATGAGGTTGTGCTTTATTTTCTACCCTTCTAACTAAAAATTAAACCATGGTTTGGAGACACATTAGGGGACAATCTTTACATGGCAGTGTTGATGATGATGTTTTTCTTCTTAGAGAAAAAAAAGTCTAGTACTGATATTCATCTGCATGCTGGGATTTTAGCAGGTTAGAAGCAATTAAGTACACTTGTGTATTAGCAACTTACACAACAAAAGCTCTTAATTGCTTGTCTGGCACAACTTGAACTTTCTGAGCTATGACGTATAAGCAGTGAATGTTTTAATGTTTCAATATCTGGCAATCTCATTCAGAATTCCTAACCTTGTTCTGGAGTGAAGTTTGACCCAAATCATTCAAGGGCATTTCATCCAGATTTTACAGACTCCCACTGAAGTCCATGGCCTTAAAGTTACATGGGTTTATTTCCCTTTCGGAAAGAGGATAGAGCTCACCAAATGGGATAAAGTAATTTACTGTTGCTTAAAGCCACAGGCACATACAGCTCAGTTCTACAGAACTTTAGCTATCATCTTTAACCCATACAAATATATTTTTCTTCACTGATTTATAATGCAACCCTTATTATAAACGAAATTCTCAAATGTATTTGGATTTATTTCTAGACTCCTCTGTTCTATTGATGTCTGCCAATTTCATATGCTGATGTCAAAATATTGTGCTGTGTGTGTGTGTGTGTGTGTATGTAAGATACAGGGTCTCACTATGTCCCCAAGCTGGAGTACAGTGGCACCATCATGGCTCACTGCAGCCTTGAACACCTGGGCTCAAGCAATCCTTCCACCTCAGCCTCCTGAGTAACTGGGACTACAGGTGAATACCACCACACCTGGCTATTTTTTTATTATTATTTTTTATTTTTGTAGAGACAGGGTTCCTCAAACTGGTCTGGAACTCCTGGCCTCAAGAGATCCTCCCACCAAGGTCTCCCTCGTACTTAGGACTACACGCATGAGCCACCACACCTTGCCTCTAAATGTTTTAATTTTGGTTTCTCTCAGGCTAGAAAGAAAAGAAGGAGAACTGTATGAGTATTTGTGAAAGTGGACTGACTCCTCCCTGCTCAGGACAGCAGCTGACCCACCGGCCTTCTCTAGGCTGCTCCTGGTTTTCTTCGTGTCACCTCTCTAGGCTCTCTTTCTCAATGTCCTTATGGTCACTTCTTCCTCCACTCACCCCTTTCATGTTGGTGCTTGCCTGAGTTACATCCTTGGGCCGTTCTCATTTGATGTAGTTTTCCTGGGCAATCTTAACTCTATTTTTGGTTTCAGGTAGCACCCACACTGGTATGTCTTCCACACTTCCTTGCCTGGCCCCAGGTTTGTGCTTCTTACTGCCTCCTTGACTGGTCTGAGACTTTGGGGGTTTCTCAGGCCACTCAATCTCAACATGTTAAAAAAGTAAAGCCCTACATATTCTACTCCAAACTCACTCTTTCTCTTTCATTAACTGTCTCTGCCCCAGTAGCGCCACCATCTAGGAGCTATCCCAGTCAAATGTTTGGAAGCTATCTCCAAGCATATTAGTTGTGACCCTGTCATCTACATCCATTTGGATACATCTTCCTGATCCTACCTCTTTAATGTTCATTAAATCTATTTCCTTCTTTATTCCTTCACTCCTACTTCCACTGCCCTATTTGAGCCGTTAGGTATTCTTCTCAGGGGCTACACCTGTAGCTGCCTAACTGGAGTCTTGCTGTATCTAATCCATTGAGAGGCAAGTGGTATTTTATTTTATTTTATTTTATTTATTTTTGAGACACGACCTTGCTCTCTTGCCTAGGCTGGAGCATAGTGGCATGATCACAGCTCACTGCAACCTCAAATTCCTGGGCTCAAGCTACTCTGGCCTCAGCTGCCCAAGTACCTGGGATTATAGGCGCACCCCACCACACCCGGCTAATTTATTTTTAAAAAAATTTTTGTAGACAGTTTCTTACCACATTGCCCAGGTTGGTCTTGAACTACTGGGCTCAAGCAATTCCCATGCCTCAGTCTCTCAAAGTGCTGGGATTATAGATTTGAGCCACTGTGCCCAGCCTGCAAGTGATATTTTAAAGATGTCAACCTACTTATGTTGTTCTTAAAACACTTCGATGTTGTCTATAATCTTCATGATGAAATTGAAGTGCTAAGGCATGGCATCTGAGGCGTTCGCCATCCAGACCCTCCCTATCTCTCTATATTCACTGACTCTGCCCTGGCTTACCAAATGCTTGCCTTTCCTGAATGTCCTTTCATGTCCGTGTGCCTTTATAAATCCTGTTCCCTGTACCTGGGACAGTATTTCTCCCAAATCACCAAAGTCAAGAGGCTTTAACTCACCCGGCTTACATTAATTGCCTTGAAGACTCAGCTCAGGGTATTTCATTTTGCGAGGATTTTCTCACGACTTTAACTCCAGCTAGGTCAGGAGTCTTATCTTCGAGACATAAAATAAATATGAGCAATCCTACTCTGGCATAGGGTTTAGAATATTGGTATGTTTATGAGCCTCCTTTAAATAGACTTAGTTTCTGGAAGACTCGTGTTCATTTTAGGGTTGCCAATACCTTTCCTAGTAATTGACTTATAGGACTGTGCTGCCCAACATGGTAGTCATTAGATACATGTGGCTGTTTAGACTTAAATTAAATAAAATTAAAAATTCAGTTTCTGAGTCACACTAGTTACATTTCAAGTGCTTAGTAGCCACACATGGCCAGTGGCTACTGTATTATTCAATGAATATATAGAACATTTCCATTATCACAGAAAGTTCTGTGGGACAGCATTGACATAGGAAGTGCTCAGTAAATGTTGGTAAAGTAAGTTAGGGATATATGAATTACTTGTGTGTGTTTGTTTTGAGACAGAGTCTTTCTCTGTTGCCCAGGATGATCTCGGTTCAATGCAACCTCCACCTCCCACATTCAAGCAATTCTTGTGCCTCAGCCACCCAAGTAGCTGGGATTACAGGCATGCACCACCATGCCTGGCTAATTTTTTTATTTTTTGTTATGTTATGTTATGTTATGTTATGTTATGTTATGTTATGTTATGTTATGTTATGTTATTGAGCCTGTTGCCCAGACTGGAGTGCAGTGGTGTGATCTCGGCTCGCAGCAACCTCTGCCTCCTGGCTTCAAGAGATTCTCCTGCATTAGCCTCCCAAATAGCTATGATTACAGGCACCCACCACCATGCCTGGCTAATTTTTGTATTTTTAGTAGAGACAGGGTTTCACCATGTTAGCCAGGCGGGTCTCAAACTCCTAGCCTCAAGAGATCCCCCTGCCTCAGCCTCCCAAAGTGTTGAGATTATAGGCGTGAGCCACTGCACCTGGCCATGAATTACTTTTTAATTGAAATTCTTATTGAGATAATTGTAGATTCCCATGTAGTTCTAAGAAACGCAGAAAGAGCAGTGTATTCTTAATCTAACTTTCCCCAACATCTTGCAAAACTATAGTACACTATCACAACCAAGATCTTGACATTGATGCAATTCAGTAATCTTACTTAGATATCTCTGGTTTTGCTTGTACTCATTTCTCTCTCTCTATATATATATATGTCTATCTCTATATATATGTATATATGTATAATACAAATATATGTATTATATATAATATATAATATGTATAATATATTATATTATTGTATATGCATTCTATATAATATATAATATGTATAATATATTATATCTGTATATTATATGTATTATATATAATGCATATATAAGTATTATATATTATATATAATACTATATTATATATAATACATTAATGTTTAATACATGTATGTATATATAAGTAATATATACATATATGTATATATAAGTAATATATACATATATGTATATATACACATACATATATAATTAACTACACACACAGAGAGAAATACATACACAATACATAAATACATACACAAATACATAAATACATATACACACATACATACATATATACATACATACAGGTGCGCACCACCACACCCGGCTATTTTTGTATATGTATATGTATTTGATGTATATGTATATGTATATGTATGTATGTATGTATTTCTCTCTTTGTGTAGTTCCACAATTACACCTCATGTGTAGTTCATATAGTCACCATCACAGTCAAGACATAGTTCTATCACCACAGGATACCTCCTGTCGCTATTTTATAACAACATCCACCTTCCTCCTGCACCTCTCATTCCCTCCTTAACCCCTGACAACTATCAGTCTGTTCTACATTCATAAAATTTTGTCATTTCAAAAATGTTATATAGATAGTATATAACCTTTTAGGGTATTTTTCACTAAGCATAATTCCTTGCAGATTTATAATCCATGGTGTGGCACAAATCAATCACTTTTTATTGCTGAGTACTATTTCATGGTATGTATTCATATGTACCACAGTTTGTTTAACCATTTACCTATTGAAGCTTGTCTCCAATTTTTGGCTATAATAAATAAAGCTGCTACGACAATTCTTGTTCATGTTTCTGTGTGAAAGTGAATTTTCAGTTTTCATTTCTCTGAGAGGAATGTCTGTCTTAGTTCATTCAGGCTATTATAACAAAAGACCAAAAACTTCTAACAAAAGATACAAACAACATACATTTATTTCTCACAGTTCTGGAGTCTGGCAAGTCCTAGATGAAAGCACCAGCAGATTCAGTGTCTGGTGAGGGTCTAAGTACAGTGGTCTTCTCTCTGGAATCTCACATGGAGGAAGGGGAAAGTAGCTTTCTCAGCACTTATGTAAGGACACTAATTCTTTTCATAAGGGCTTCACCTTCATGACCTCATCTAATCCTAATTATTTCCCAAAGACCCCATCTCCTAACACCATCAAACTGGCATGTAGGATTTCAAAATATGAGTTTTAGGGGGATGCAAGTATTCACCCCATAACAATGCCCAGAAATGTAATTGCTGGATCATATGACAACAGTATATTTAGTTTTGTAAGAAACTACCAAACTGTTTGTTCAGAGTGGCTGTACCATTTTACATTCCCACTATCAATGAATGATTTATACAGTTTCTCTGCATCCTCACCAGCATTTGGTGGTGTCACTATTTTCTATTTCAGCCAGTCCGATAGGTGTCTAGTGACATCTCATTGTGGTTTCAATTTGAATTTCCCTAATGTTTAATGACATTGTACATCCTTTTGTGTGCCTATTTGCCATCTGTATATTCTCTTGGGTGAAATGTCTGCTCTTGTCTCTTAACCATTTTCTGTTTAGATTTCTTTTTCTGTTGAGATTTGAGAGTTCTTTATATACTCTGTAGGTCAGATAGATAGTTTGAAAGTATTTTCTTCCAGTGTGTACCTTGTTTGTTCATCCTCTTCACATGGTCTTTCCTAGAGAATACGTTTTTAATTTTGATGAGGTCTAATTTATCAGTCTTACTTTTTATAGATCATGGTTTTGGTGTCAGGTCTGAGAACTCTTTCTGAGACCTAGATCTCAAAGGTTTTCTGCTAATTTTTAGAGTGTTATGTTTTACATCTAAACCCATTTTGAGTTAATCTTTGTGTAAGGTATGAGGTTTAGGTTGAAGATTTTTTTCTGTTCAGTTTGGTTTTGATGATAGTAAAATATTCACAACATAAAATTTAACATTGTAACCATTTTTAAGGGTACAGTTTAATGGCATTAAGTACACTCCCCTTGTTTTGCAACCATTACCACTATCCATCACTACAACTTTTTAATCATTTCAAACAGAAACTCTGTATCTATTAAGCGATAACTCAGCATTCCTCCCTTTCCCTAGCCTCTGGTATCCACTAGCCTACTTCTTGTATCTATGAATTTGGCTATTCTAGACACCTCATCTAAGTGGAATTACACAATATTTATCCTTCTGTGTTTAGCTCACTTAGCGTCATGGCTTCAAGGTTTATCCACGTTGTCACATGTATGAGAATTCCATCCTTTTCAGGGATGAAGATTATCCCCTTCCATGTGCATACCACGATTTGTTTTTTCATTCATCTGTTGATGGTTGGGTTGTTTCCATCTTTTGGCTATTGCAAATAATGCTGCAATAAATATTGGTGTACAAATATTTGCTCAACTCCTTGCTTTCAGTTTTTTGGGTATATACCCAGAAGTGGAATTGTCTATGTTAATTCTATGTTTATTTTTGAAAAACTGCAATAGTGTTTTCTATAGAAGCTGTACCATTCTACATTCTCACCAGCAGTTCACAAGTGTTCTAATTCTCCACATCCTTGCCAACATCTGCTATTTTTTGTGTTTTTAAAGTAGCCATGCTAATAAGTGAGAGGTGGTATTTGTGGTTTTGATTTGCATTTCTCTGATTAGTGACGTTAAGCTTCATATCAGGTGCTTATTTTATGTCTTCTTTGGAAAAATGTCATATAAGTTATTTGCCTATTTTATATTAAAGTTTTTTTAATTGTTGTTGAGTTTTAGGAGTTCTTTCTATCTTCTGAATGTTGATTCCTTACCAGATATATGATTTGCAAATATTTTTTCCCATAATACGGGGTGCCTTTTAGCTCTGTTGATTGTGTCTTTTGCACAGAAGTTTTAAATCTTATGTAGTCCAACTTATCTAATTTTTCTTTTTTATCCTACACTCTTGGTGTCATACTAAAATTATTGCTAAATTCAAGGTTGTGTAGGTTTTCCTTTATGTTTTCTTCTAAGAGTTTTATGGGTTTGCACTTATGTTTACATCTTTGGGAAAAATGTAGCTAATTTCTGTATATGATGTTAGGTAACAAAGGGCTCATCTTCACTTTTTGCAAGTGGATGCTCAGTTTTCCCAGTGCCATTTGTTAAAAAGACTGTTCTTTCCCCACCCTGAATGGTCTTGGCAACCTTGTCAAGAATCATTTGACAATATGCAAGGGTTTATTTCTGGGCTTTCTATTCTACCTCATCAGTCTATGATTTAATGCCAATGCCATACTCTTTTGATTATTGTTGCTTTGTAGAGAGCTTTGAAATAAAAATGTTAGTCTTTTAACTTTGTTCTTCTTTTTCAAGGTCTGTTTTGGCTATTATCAGTCACTTGAGATTCCCTATGAATTTTAGGATAGATCTTTCTTCTGCTGCAAAAACATTTGGATTTTGCTAGGGATTGCATGGAATCTGTAGACTGCTTTAGGTAGTATCGATATCTTAACAATATTAGGTCTTCCAATCTATGAACATGGGATGTCTTTCTATTTATTTATGTCTGTGTATTAGTCCATTCTTGCATTGCTATTAATAATTACCTGAGACTGGGTAATTTATTTTAAAACGAGGCTTAATTGGCTCATGATTCCACAGGCTGTATAGGAAGCATGGCTGGGGAGGCCTCAGGAAACTTACAATCATGGTGGAAGGCAAAGAGGAAGGAGGCACATCTTACATGACCAGAGCAGAAGGAAGGGAGTGAATGGGAGGTGATACACACTTATTAAAAAAAAAACAAAAACAAAAACAGATTTCACTCACTATCATGAAAAGAACAAGAGGCAAATCCACCCCCATAATCCAGTCACTTCCTACCAGGCCCCTCCTCTAATACTGGGGATTTCAATTCGACATGAGATTTGGGTGGGAACACAAATCCAAACCTTATCAGTCTGCTTTAATTTCTTAAGAAGTATTTTGGGCCAGGCATGGTGGCTCACGCTTGTAATCCTAGCACTTTGGGAGGCTGAGGTGGGTGGATTACCTGAGGACAGAAGTTCAATACCAGTCTGGCCAACGTGATGAAACCCTGTCTCTACCAAAAATACAAAAAAAAAAAAAAAAAAAAATTAGCGGGGTGTGGTAGCACACGCCTGTAATCCCAGCTACTTGGGAGGCTGAAGCAAGAGAACTGCTTGAACCTGGGAGGCAGAAGTTGCAGTGAGCCGAGATTGCGCCACTGCATTCCAGCCCAGGCAATAGAGTGAGACTCTGTCTCAAAAAAAAAAAAAAAAAAAAAAGAAGTATTTTGTAGTTTTCAGCGTACAAGTCTTTCACCTCTTTGGTGAAGTTAATTTCTAAGCATTTTATTCTTTTTAATGCTATTGTAAATAAAATTGCTTTCCTATTTTCCTTTTGAGATTGTTCAGTGTTACTGTATAGAAATGCAACTGATTTTTGTGTGTTTATATTGTGTCCTGCAACTGGATTGAATTTGATATTAGTTCTAATGGGTGTGTGTGTGTGTGTGGACTTGTTAGGATTTTCTACATAAGAGATCATGTCATCTGCAAACAAAGGTAATTTTAATTCTTCTTTTTCAAATGTGGATGTTTCTTCTTTTTTCTTTTTCTTTTTATTTTTTTGCCTGATTTCTCTTGCTAGCACTTCCAATACTATATAGAATGATAGTGGTAAACGTAGACATCTTTATCTTTGTCCTGATCTTAGAGGAAAAGCTTTCAGTCTTTCACCATTGATTTTAGCTGTGAGGAGGTTGTGTTTTTTGTTTATTTGGTTTTTTTCTTGTGTGTGTGTTTGTTTTTGCCTATATATGTTCAATTGTTACAGCACCATTTGTTGAAAAGCTATTTTACTCCAATAAATTGTTTTTTCACTTTTGTCAAAAATTGGTTGTTCATATTTATATGGGTCTATTTCTGGGTTCTCTATTCGATTCCATTGATCTATGTGTCTATCACTCTGCTATTACTATGCTGTCATGATTACTGCAGCTATAGAGCAAGTGTTAATGTTTGGATAGAGTGATTCCTCCTATCTTATTCTTCCTGGTCAAATTGTTTAGCTATTCTAAACCCATGCCTTTCCATATAAATTTTAGAATAAATTTGTCTATATCTATAAAAAATACACTGACAATTTTGTAGAAATTTCACTAATTATATAGATCAGTTTAGGAGAAATTGATATCTTTGCTATGCTGAGTCTTCTAATCTATGAATATAGTATGCCTCTCCATTTATTTAGGTCTACTTTGACTTATTTCATTTGTATTTTGTAATTGTCAGCATACAGATACTGTATATAATTTGTTAAGTTTAAACCTAAGTATTTCATTTTTTTAGGAGCAATTGTAAATGGCATTGTGTTTTAAATTGTATTTTCTGTACCTCCATGATTAGTACACAGAAGTAAAATTTTGCATGTGTGTTGATCTTGTATGCTGCAACTTTCCAGAACTCATTTATTATTTCTAGGAGTTATTTGGTCGATTCTTTGACATTTGATTCCTAGACAATCATGTCATCTGCAGATAGAGACAGTTATTTTTCTTGCCTCATTTCAGTGAGCTAGAATTCAGCTAGAACTTTCATTACCATATTGAGTAAGATTGGTAAGAATAGTCATGCTTTCCTTGTTCTACATCTTAGGGGGAAAGCATTCAGTCTTTTCACCTGTAAGTTTCCTGTTAGCCAGAGGTTTTTTGTAGATGCTTTTTATCAAGTTGAGGTCATTCCCCTCAATTCCTAACTTGCTGAAAGTTTTACTCATAAACATGTGTTGGGTTTTGTCAAATTTTTTTCTGCATCAATTGATGTGATCATATTACTTTTTTTCTTTTTCAGTTTTTAGTATGGTGAATTACATTATTTTTCAATAGTAAATCTGCCCTTAATTCCTGAAAGAAGCCCCACTTGACAATGTATAATTATTCTTATACATTATAAGACTCAGTTTGGTATCTTTTTTTCCGGGATTTTTGCATCTAAGCGGTAGCACATGCCTGCAATCCCAGCTACTTGTGAGGCTGAGGCAAGAGAATCGCTTGAACCTGGGGGGCGGAAGATATTTGTTTGTAGTTTTGTTTTCTTTCCTGCTGAATTTGTTTGATTTTGGTATCAGGGTAAGAGTGGTTTCATTAAATGAGCTGGGAAATATTCTCTTATGTTGTCTCAAGAAAATTGTGAAAAAGTGACGTAATTCTTATTCCACAGTTGGGTAGATTTCCCCAGTAAAACACTCCCACTAAATTATAATTAAACACTTCATATTAAGAAAAGTTTGTAGCCAGATACCTAAATAGACAATATCCTCTCAATTGCTGATTACAGGTTATTTGTCAAGTTTAAATCTCTGGATATTTCATTTTAGGGAGCTTTTAAGTTATGAATTCCAATTTCATCAGTGGTTCCGGGACTATTCAGCTTACGTATTTTATCTTACTTGAGTTTTTGTTAGTGTGTGGTTTTCAGAAATTGTCTATTTATTGTAAGTGGTTGAATTTATGAACACAAAGGTTTTCCAAGTATTTACTTAAATTATCCTTTTAATGACTTCGGGATCTGTACTTTTAGTCCCTATTTTATTCCCAATGCTGGTGATTTGTGTCTTCTCTTCATTTTTGTCTAAATGAGTAATTTTAATCCAGACTTATTTTAATTATCTGTTTTCATTCCATTTTCATACTCTGTAAGGCTTTTTTTTTTAATTAAAAAGTTATTTTTAGGAACAAGGTCTTTGTTTTTCAGGCTGGCATTGAACTCATGGGTTTAAGTGATCCTCCCACCTCAGTCTCCAGAGTAGATGGGACTATAGGCATGTACCCCTGCACCCAGCTTTCTGTAAACTTTTAATACATTAAAAAAAGAAATAATATTTTGGGATATTTTGAAGAAAATAATGGCTTATTTTTAAAACACGTACATTTATTGTCTAAAATTTCAAGCAATTCTAAGGAATATAGAGAAGCAAACAATCAACTCAAAATCTTTTCGTCAAAAATATCCCTTGGTTTATAATATTCCATAAATCTTCCTGTATAGAAAGAGATAAAAGTATAAGGTAGGATAAGCTGACAGATATACTTTTTCAAGTATCATCCATATGTGGATGATAGCACACAAGCTACTTTAAAACTAAATTATATTTAATCTTATTAAAATTAAATAAGAAAAGAAGCTAAAATGTGCCTGTAGTAATTTCTCAACTTCAGAAAAAGGCTTTTTTTCATATCAAGGGAGATAAGTTTGAAACATATTTCCTTAAAGGTAAGAAAAATAGACTGAAAAAAGCATGATGAGATTGGAGGTGGGGTTTTCTATCTATCTGCTGCAACTTTAATAATGTACATTGACCACTTGCTGAGGAAATTATTATACTTAAACCTCCTTACAACTCCCTTCCTTCTACCTTCAGGTTGTAGTAAGTTATCCAATGATATTGACATTGTCAAGGTTTATATTTATGTTCTGATTTAAAACTGCCAAACACAGTGGTTTAGTCTTAGATTTATTTTAAAATAAATATGATTATCATTATCACAACATTTGACCACAGCTTCATCGTTCATGAGATTTATGTTTTAAATTTATCTCTTAGTTGTATAAATTTGATGATGAAGTAGAATATTATAAAGGTTTTTGTCTGCTGTGTATACTGATTTATTTTGTTTGAGAACAATTGACTATTGCCTTGAAAATCTGAAGAACACCAGTGTAGGAAAATAAACATTCTTAGGTCACCCTTTCTTTCCCTTAGAACACCCTCAGGCATTGCTTGATGCTGTGAAGAAATCTAAATGTACACTGATTTTCTTTTTCTAATATGTAAATTGCCTTTTCTGTCTGGATATTCAGAACATTATTTGTCTTTGAAGTTCTGTAACTTCAGTAGGATATATTTTAGGGTTAATTGTTCCAGGTTGATTCTTTTTTTTCCCTGAGACAATTGTGTTCTTTTGTTCTGCTGATCTAACACTCTCTATTTCAGGAAATTAACTTTTGTGCTTCCATTTTATCTTTGATCACTTTTTTCTTTTCCATTTGATCCTTTTTTTTTTTTTTTTTAACAGCAAAGGTTGTAAAAAGTGGTGTTCTGGTAGATACGTAATAATCAGTTGTCTGAAAACAAACAAACAAATAAACAAAACCCTGATTTGTAGCATTTGTCCATTTGTGTGGGGGTAAATACTTCCACAGTGGCTGATTTCAAGCTGTTACTGAAAATGGAGTTAGGAAGCACTACATATCTCCAATCAGCTCTTGCAAGCTGGTGCAAGCCAGCTCCTGCATACTACTGGTTGTATGTGTTGGATCTCCTTTGTTTGTATTTCATAAAAATGGTCTGTGATTTGTTTTATACCTTATTTGTTAGTAGCTAAGTACTTGTCTATCTATCACTGTGTTTTCAGTTGTGGCTAGTCTTTTTTTTTTTTTTCCTATTCTCTTTCTCTCTTTCTTTTTTTCTTTCTTTCTTTTTTTGAGACAGAGTCTCACTCTGTCGCGCCCAGCTTGGAGTACAGTGGCGCAATCTCAGCTCACTGCAACCTTTGCCTCCCAGGTTCAAGTGATTCTTTTGCCTCAGCCTTCGGAGCAGCTGGGATTACAGGCACCCACCACCACACCCAGCTAGTTTTTTGTATTTGTAGTAGAAACGGGTTTCCCTATGTTGACCAGGCCAATCTTGAACTCCTGACCTCAGGTGATCCACCCGTCTTGGCCTCCCAAAGTCCTGAGATTATAGGAGTGAAACACCATGCCCGGTCCTTAGTCTCTCATCTTTTGAGTGGTTTAATGACTTTTATTTTTCCCTGAACTCTGCTAGTTTATCTTTCATTAAGTCTTATTGTCTTTAAATCCTTTTATTTCTTTATGGTGCTTTTTAAAAACATGATTCACATTATATTGCCTTTCATTCCTTTGAAACTCTGGGAAAAATTATTTGTCTGAACCTTTTTTTCTGTTTCCTTGGGGGAATTCTTCTTTAGAGACCTATACTTCATATGCTTTTTGTTTATGTTCCTTGAAACATTCTTTCCCATGTCCTGTTCTTTCCCTACCTCCACTATCTGAGCAAATGTCCTGTTTCCATTCTAGACTCCATGCTGGTTCCCTAATGGTTGTGGATCATCTTTCAAGAATTCCAGCCATTTGTAGATGCATAGCATGGAGAAGGTAAAGAGAATAAGTCGGGTAGTCTGAACCTGGGTTCCAGCATGCTGTCTTACATCCCTGTCAGACAGTCTACCAAGTTCTCCACCCCTCAGGTTCATCTTGTCACAGTTTTTGGTGTTAACGAGATTTGTTGACATTAGTTTCTCATGAAATCTTTACTAGTTGGTAGCTCTGTTTTATTGAAAAACACACTTCTATTTACTTTCAAACACTTATTCCTACCCCATTACAAATTATAAATACAGATTTTGACAGTAGAGAAAATTATGTCTTAAATGGTAGACAATAAATACATGCCTGCTCAATAAATCATAATTAAACTCCTCCTATAAAAAATGCATACAGTCAGATACCTAAATAGATAGTATACTCTCGAAGGCTGATTATGGGTTATTTTCCAACTTTTAAATCTTTGAGCCAGAGAGAAAGTCTATTACTTATTTAAAAATAAAGTTTTGGCCGGGCGCGGTGGCTCACGCCTGTAATCCCAGCACTTTGGGAGGCCGAGGCGGGCGGATCACGAGGTCAGGAGATCGAGACCATCCTGGCTAACACGGTGAAACCGCGTCTCTACTAAAAATGCAAAAAATTAGCCGGGCGAGGCGGCGGGCGCCTGTAGTCCCAGCTACTCGGGAGGCTGAGGCAGGAGAATGGCGTGAACCCGGGAGGCGGAGCTTGCAGTGAGCCGAGATCGCGCCACAGCACTCCAGCCTGGGCGACTAAGCGAGACTCTGTCTCAAAAAAAAAAAAAAAAAAAAAAAAAAAAAAAAAAAAAAAGTTTTACAATATCTCTGACAAATCAGTAGAGTTCTACTTTGTGTGTTCAAAAGTGCTGTATTCAATAAATATATCAATGTGGTGGACAAAGTAATGTTTTGCCTAAATTCCCCTTAAGTGAAGGATTTGTTACTGCAGCTGTAGGGACTACAGCTGACGGAGGTCTTTAGCTGTCGTTGCCTTTAAGGATTGCCAGAGCTGCCTGTCTTAAGTTCATGCCCCTCCTAGGAACAGCCCATGCTCAATGATTGATGTGGATATAAAAGACTGACTATCTCAGACCAACTCATGGTCATTCTGAAGAATCATCCTAGCTAGTGAGCTCCCTAAGGGGCTGACAAAGACTGCAATTGGCCTGCATCACAGCTTAGCTTCCACCTCTGCCTGCTCCTGCTTCCTGTATCACTCCCACCCACAGATGTTGGTCCTTAGTCAAATACTGCAGACTAAACTCTCAAGAAATGACATTACATACAAAGAAAACCCTTAGGAATTCATGCAATGCAGTATTTACAGAAATAGTATTATTATTCATCTATAATTTTTACCTTGCATGCTTCCAAAATAAATTTGAGGCAGCTAATAATCATCATCATATTTAACTAGCAGAAACAAACGTACGAACACAAACTTTATGTATAACAGGAAGGCTATTTTAAGTGATTAAAGTTCAACATTCCAAATAAAAATTTTAACTGATACTAACCAATGACAAACTCTATCTCAGTAAAAATATGTTCTGGCTTTCGCATCTATGTGAGCACACATATAAGAAAATCAAAAGTAGAGAATACTTATGCATATAGTTGTGGGTGTGACAGTGGTGGCAGTGGGTAGGTTGTTAGGGCTGTGTGCAGCTTTGAGAAGGAAGAGATGAATTTAGAGGCTCTTACTCCTCTAAATGGAAAAAGAGAGTATGATACACAAGGACACAGGACTACTGAAGGAGAAAAGTAATCATCCATTTATCCTGTGGTTTCTGTTTTGAGATGGCCAGTACGATATTAAAGGTACTAAGTGAATGGAAAACAAGCAAGGGGAAATGATAACTGTTATACTATTAGCTAGAAAACTGTCTAAGGTCATTGAGTATAGTAGGGAATGGCAAGATACAAATCCTTATTTTGTAACCTGCTATCTAGTTATGGGATCAGATTCCATATCCACTACTAGCTCATAAGGGTACCCCTGTGGCAGCTGAAGACAGACAAGGGCGTGGCTTCTTCATTTCCAAGGGTGAAACCTCAGGACTACTTCGTGAATGTCTTTCATTCACTAGAGTCTTGATAATGCTGGAGACTTCAAGAGTCTGGGAGGTCAGTAGGCAACTGGGAAGTTTAAGTTGAACCGCCAAATATCATTGCAAACTTCAGCCCAAACATCACTCAACACAAAGGCTTGTCATCTCTTGGTCCAAAAATGCGCTATATGTTTGTCATAATCTGTCAGTTTTCTTAACTGGGCAAGCCCAAGCTTGCTATTAGACAATAAACACTTTGATGCCCAGTCTGAGTTTTTGTCCCAGCTCAGGAAAGGCAAGGGGACAGCCAAGGCAGAATGGTTCAGACTTGATCAGGGCAGCTCAACCAGCAACTGGCTTACTAGTCAACTAGCAGAGTGAGCATGAAAAGGTCCAGGAATCCTTCTTCCCCT
>NC_037678.1:80833460-80884732 GCF_003255815.1 Theropithecus gelada | reverse complement strand
TTTTTTTTTTTTTTTTTTTTTTTTTTTGAGATAGAGTCTCGCTCTGTCACCCAGGCTGGAGTGCAGTGGCGGGATCTCAGCTCACTGCAAGCTCTGCCTCCCGGATTTACACCATTCTCCTGGCTCAGCCTCCCGAGTAGCTGGGACTACAGGCGCCCGCCACCTCGCCCGGCCAGTTTTTTGTATTTTTTTTTAGTAGAGACGGGGTTTCACCGTGTTAGCCAGGATGGTCTCGACCTCCTGACCTTGTGATCCTCCCGTCTCGGCCTCCCAAAGTGCTGGGATTACAGGCTTGAGCCACCGCGCCCAGCCGAGCTTGTTTCTCTTAAAGAAAGGGATTCCACAGAGCCTGTGTGGTTGCAGTTGTTAGAAAAATAAAACGGCTCCGTTTTCACCATGCTTCATCAAGCATGTGCGACCAGCACCTGCACATACTAAACATTTTGTAATAGCTGCTCTTATCGCTGTGATTGCCACTGTTATTGTATTTAGTAAATAAGTTTTCATTCTTAGTTGATCTGTCATTTACACCTATTATTTCAAACTTGAAAAAGGTAAGGAAAAAGTGGAATTTTAAAGGCAAGATCTGCTTTTGCTTTTGTAACATCTTTCTCCTTAAGGTAACTTTCTGGAATTTGAAGTTGTTGATAGGATGAATGGGGAAAACATTTTGGGGACTGGGTTAGGTGTCTGTGTTAGTCCTCAGATCGGTATCTGTGTGTTTCCACAGGTTTCTTCAGTGCTCCGGGGATTCCTAGACCTGATGTTGGTGAGGGAACCCTCTCAGAGAGCAACAGCCCAGGAACTCCTCGGACATCCATTCTTAAAACTAGCAGGTCCACCATCTTGCATCGTCCCCCTCATGAGACAATACAGGCATCACTGAGCAGAGGATTCGTGTAGGTGGCAAAGCTAGATGAGGACATGAGAATAATTCAGGAGAACAAAAGGAAACACAGAACATGCAAAAGGCCTGTGCATTCTAGACCAGCCAATTGGTGGGACAGTGTGATGACCGGCAGGGTTCGACAGACCAGGGCATCTTCTTGTGTCTTAAATAGGCATCTCTCCACTGACAGCTGGCGTGGTCATTTGGAGCACGGCTTTAATAAGTCATTAATATATTTTTCAGCCCTTCATCCAGCAAATCAGAAGGACTCAGTACAAACTCCGTTATGATATATCCTAGCCACATGCAGGGTAACATGTAGGATTTTCTATATTGAAAGAATACTTTTCTGGCAAAAAAAAAAAAAAAAAGAAAGAAAGGAAAACAAAAAGCACTTTTTTCTTAATGGTAGCAGTATAATGTATTTTGCAACGAATTTGTAATTTTTCTGTACGATAGTTTTGATAATTTATAGTACTTTGATGTCATGTAGCCATTGTATCAGTTGAAGTAATACTTGTTTACTAGCAGGAGTTTGAACAAAGCCTTTCCTACTTTTTTATCCCTTTAAGAGAACCAATGATTCTTTAGGAACTTTGAATACTGAATGACTCTCAATCACCGTCAGCTTTAGTAAAATATCTTTCTTATCCTAACAAGTGTCTTATTTGATGGAAGAAGAATTAAGAGTGATGGTGATAGTGTGCACGTTTCATTAATCCAACCAAAAATAATGAAATAAAATTTGAGCCACAGTATACCACTCCTTGGGATAAACCTAAATATTTTTAAAAATCACGTTTTCCATCAACACCTCTAGTAGCAAACCATTTTTTGCACACCACAATGTTTCCCTCAGTGCCCTTTCTCAAATGGGTACAATGTTCCCTTGTGGCCAAATTTCCCTCCCAGGGAGCAATTTCAGTGCTAGGATCATTGGACTCAGTTCCCAAAATAGAATGTTTCAGTGAGACCGCGAGAATTCCAGGCTCACAAAGGGAGAGGAGAGAACAGGGCAAGACGTTTGGTTTCGTTCGTCACCATTTTTAAAACTCTGTATGCTAGCACACCAAACTCTTGTCTGTATTTACCTTTGTACCACAGTATTAATCGCTATTGTTCATGTATCGTGCTGGAAGTCTGAACTGACTCTAGAGGACGAATTAGCAAGAGGGTATTTTACCAGGTATGATCTGACTTCGGTTGTGCCCATGTTATAATGTGTTTCCGACATAGGAGAGTCGTGCTGCTGTCTAGATCTTCTTGAATGTTGATAAAATGAATGACTACTACAATACATTTTGTGTTGCTTGTTGGATGAATTTGCATGTTAATTGTAGGCCAATATAGATTTGCCTTTAAAACTCTGGAAGAGCTACATAGTCATCATTAGTTTCTATTAATTATGCATCAGACAAAAGCCATTTGTTACCAAACTGGAAAAACAGAGGCTTTTCTTAACTATTTCATATACTGTAACAAATATGAATTTAAATTTGTGATAGCGCTCTCGTTGCTCTAAGCATAATTAAGAATTTTTGTAATTACTAGGTTGCTAATTATTTATTACTGCTAAAAAGGAAAAAAAGGCATAAAATGACCTTCTACTGATTAGATTTTCAGTTTTCCTTCAAACTGGAAATGCCTCCCTAAATAGAATCTATGATTTTGCTTCATAAAACACAGCAAATCAATGTTTTATGTAAAATATTAAAGTATTAATATAAATATGCGAGAATAAAAACAATCTAAATCCAGAAAATTGCAGTCCTAAATGTTCATGAGACAGATTGTATTAATTTAACCAGGACTATGTAGAAGTAGAAAGAAAAGAAAAAGAAAATCTTTTTTAAACCAGAACAAACATTAAAAACTATTGCAGAAAATAGTGGATTTTGGATTCCAAACATTTTCGACAGTGTAATGGAAATTTTTCTGTAATTTTCTTACCATCAGGTATTTTTTAAAGTTCATTGAGTTTACCAAAAGTTACTGTAGCTTAAAAGGTTTTGTGAGCACTAACTATTGGCAGAAACTGCATTTGCAAATAAAAATAAATGTTTGCCTTTTCCCCATTGTGTTACTGGAAACAGTGATTTCCCAAATTTATTTTCTTGAGTAACCAAGAATGATTTCTTTGTGATATCGGGGAGTGCAAATGAGTTGGTACAAAGTTGTATGTAACATTGTGATGACATGACCTAAAGACAAATATATCCATCCCTAGAGATTGTAAAGAGTGTAAGATGGTGATATCGATACCACTACTGAAAAAAAAAATTACTAAATTCTGGAAGGCCAAGTTCAAGGAAAGCCAGGTTCAGGGCTAAAGACTCTCATTCTACTTCCCTGTTCCAAAGATGCAAAACTGATCTGAGGGATATTTATTTATTTATTTATTTATTTATTTATTATACGTTAAGTTCTGGGTGACATGTGCAGTACGTGCAGTTTTGTTATATAGGTATACACATCTCGTGGTGGCTTGCTGCACCCATCAACCCATCACCTACATTAGGTATTTCTCCTAGTGTCATCTCTCCCCTAACCACCCACCCCCTCACAGGCCCCAGTGTGTGATGTTCCCCTCCCTATGTCCATGTGTTCTCATTGTTCAACTCCCACTTATGAATGAGAACGTACGGTGTTTGGTTTCCTGTTCTTGTGATAGTTTGCTGAGAATGATGGTTTCCAGCTTCATCCATGTCCCTGCAAGGGACATGAACTCATCTTTTTTATGGCTGCATAGTATTTCATGGTGTATATGTGTCACATTTTCTTTATCCAGTCTATTATTGATGGACATTTGGGTTGGTTCTAAGTCTTTGCTATTATGAATAATGCCACAATAAACATACATGTGCATGTGTCTTTATAGTAGAACCTGGATTCAAGAGGGTGTGGTGAGAATTCTCTGAGAGCCTAGAAGAGAATGCTGGGCTCTTTCCTCCACTTTGGGAGACAAGGAGGATATTAATATTGATGTCATGAAGTTGGGGGGTGGGGGAACTTGTATATAAACAGCCTATTTCCCATCCAGAAATGTTGGAAGGTGAAAACCCTCAGGGAGTAGTCTGAGCTAGCAGGATGAAAAAAAGGTATTGTCTATCGCGTACCAGGGCAGGCAAAGGCAGAGGCAACCTTCCCTGGACCGATCTCCTCTGCCTTTACTGGGCATGGAAGAGACATGGAGTTCCCTCGAGTATGTTTGATGGGACATGGAGAGGACAGCAGGGAATGTGTCAAACCACTTAACTAAGTAACAGGATGCCCAACCTGCAGAGTGATTTGGAGGAGTGCACCATGGGGGCAACCGAAGGGAGATATGGTTGCTTTTCTGCATGGAGACAGGGTCAAGTTGGAGCTGACCCTTACTCTAAAAACCACATATGTCATCTACACAAAGACCACTCCAAAAAGCAGAAGCTGTAGTTTTTAGTGGAACCAAAATGAGACTCAGGCCTCTCCCTTTCCTCCAATAGCATCTCCAAGGCAGCTGACTACAGACAGCTAGGTTACTGGAACCTCCCTTCCTCACTGGTCCACATAGAATAGAGCCATGTGTTAGTGTGAGACCCCATGATTTGAAGAAGGTATTTAAGAGAAAGAAAGGGAGAATACAAGAGCACACGCTGTATCCTGCCACTACCTCCCAGTTGCTACCTCTTCCTCTAGTAGAAGTTTAACTTGAGCAAAGGAGAGATGTATTATCTTTGAATTAGAATGAGATTGATTTTTAAACTAGATTAGACAGATGGAATCAGACTGAGTTACAGTCATGTCCCATTTATCCCTGGGGAAGAACACATTTAGTAGCAATCAGTGGAAAAGTAAATCATACCATGAAGTTAACAACCCAATGAGTTCGGACTGCTTGGTCAAACTGATCGAATGAACAGTCCAGTGTTGTCGGAAAAAAAATGGTAATGAAATTCCAGGCAGAGAAAAGATCAAATTGATCTGAAGCAGATACAAAATGTACAAGCAGGAGAAATTTTGTGGAAGTGACATGACACAGTACAAATCCACATTGTGCAGGAAAATCAGTTCATTTGATCCGTGAAATGTGTGCATGTTGAGTTGTGTTTCCAAGTCAGATGAGTACATTGTCTTGGTGTAGATGCTACCAAAAAAGAGCTCGAATAAAGACTTAGACACAAGTACTTCAAATACTTTATTTGGGAGATGATCCCAGGAATGTCAACATGGCAGAGTGAAGAAATAAGACAAAGAGGAGAACAAAGTCGAGAAAGTGTGTTTTTTTTTTTTTTTTTTGAGGCGGAGTCTTCACTCTGTCGCCCAGGCTGGAGTGCAGTGGCACCATCTCGGCTCACTGCAAGCTCCGCCTCCCGGGTTCGCGCCATTCTCCTGCCTCAGCCTCCCGAGTAGCTGGGACTACAGGCGCCCGCCACCGCGCCCGGCTAATTTTTTGTATTTTAGTAGAGACGGGGTTTCACCGTGTTAGCCAGGATGGTCTCGATCTCCTGACCTCGTGATCCGCCCGCCTCGGCCTCCCAAAGTGCAGGGATTACAGGCGTGAGCCACCGCGCCCGGCCGAGAAAGTGTGTTTTAATGAATGGGATACCACAATAGGCAACTGGGGTTCAATCCCATTGGTGACCTTCTGAGAGACACTTGAGAATTGTCTTTCTTGAGGGGGGCACTGGTATATTTAATTATCTCCTATCCATCATTAGGTGAGAATTGTTCCTACAGCATCAACTCTCCTTGCACTGCACCTGGGCAAAGTTTGTTGCCTTTGCTAAAATTGACACAGCAATGACCTCCAGGAAGGGCTGAGGGAACATGAGTGGGACCCTGAGAGAATCTCCTACATAAACCGACCAAACTAAAGACAAATAGAGGACATGAGAGAGTCTACAGGTTGCTGATTTCTGGATCAAAATATGCTGTTCTAAAAGCAAAGAAATTTCTTATCCTGAAAGATTTTCTCACAAGACAAATGTTTTGATCATAATGCCTCATCATTGTCTGCATTTCTAAAAACTTAAAGCTAGAAAAGACTTCAAGATCTTATATGATTCACTTAGACTGAGTTAACCAAGGCCCCAAAGAGTTAGGTAATGACAGCACGTTAATCATAATACAGGCTGAGTATCCCTTACCTGAAATACCTGGGACCAAAAGTGTTTTGAATTTGGAATTTTTTTCAGATTTTGGAATATTTGCATTATATTTACCAATTGAGCATCCTAAATCTGAAAATCTGATATCCACAGTGCTCCAAGAAGCATTTTCTTTCAGCATCATGTTAACATTCAAAAAGTTTTGAATTTGGAAGCATTTTGGATTTCAGACTTTCAGATTTGGGATGCTCACACTGTACCTAAATAGACAGGTATACACACATGCATGTGTGTGTACTTACACACACACACCCCCCCCCCCACATATTTCAGTTCCATGAGGACAGGAGTTCTTATGTATTTTGTTCACTGCTATGTCCCAGTACCCAGAGCAGTGTCTAGAAAGCACAAGATCAGTGCTAAGAAATACTTATGATCTCATCTGTCATGTGTGCCTTTGTAAACCTTCACCAGCAAACCACCTGACAGGCTCTGTCACTTTAAATGACAGCTGAAGTACCATTGACCCTGGACCCTCTTGGCTGTCTGAGCTTATAAACTCCTTCTCAGAAAAGTTTTTTAATGCGTAAAGTAAAATACGTAGGCTTACAAAAAAAAAAAAAAAAGAAACTGATTGAAGTATCATTATCACAATTTTAAAACGTGGCTATAATGCCTTAAATAACAAGATCTTTTGATGGGTCAAATAACTACCATAATTTCGAAGTAATGAGTATAAATGATTCTTTTGAGATATAGCTGGCAAGTGTAATGTGGCTATTTCTATTGATGACAGATTCACAGATTTGCCTACACTGCAGTGGTTCAATGCCCATGTTCACCACTGAAGGAAATTCTACCTTTCGTTTGAGGTTAGTAAAAACTGGAGGTATAATTTTTTCCATCCAAGTTCATAAACTCTGACAGATCCCCTCACCCCAAAACTGACAGCCCCTGAGTGATTTACTGAGCTGGGGTAGAGGGGAACCCCTGTGTAAAAATTCTCTGAATCCAAAATAAATTGACACAGAGAACTGTGGAAGTCAGATTTAAAACTCTTGTGTTAGTCCCTTTGAATCTTTCGTGACCTCTTGTTTGGCAGGTAAAATTGGAACATACATGTTAAGAATTGTGCTAGCAAAATGCCACTAATTGTAATTTTTAGAGAGCCTCTCCAGTGTGACAGGCGTTGTGCTAGGGACTTCCAGGTGCTTCATGAGTCCTCAAATAACTTTGCAAGGATAGAGGAGTAAGCTTCACTTTCAGATGAAAAAACATGAACCCAGAGAAGCCCAATAATTTGGATAATGTTGCACATACACTGATAATACAGGCTTTTTAACCAGAAGCCTTCTTATTTCTCCATCAACATTATCTGGGGAGCAGAGTAAAACTACAGATTCTAGGGTCTCACCACCGAGATTCTCAAATAATGTCTGGGATGATGCCCTAGAACTAACATCTTTCAAAAGTCTCCTAGGATGATTCTAATACAGGGTGCCTTTGAATGCACTTTGAGACACAATGATTTAAAGTTATCTCTGGCTCAGGTTGCTTGGTATTTGTTCCAGGGAAATGTTTGAGCACAACACCAGTTTGAACCGCCTGCCTGGTAAAACCCACCACTATACATGCAGCGTCTTCACCCAGACACTGCAGGTCACTCCTGTCGTCTTTCCTCCCTTTTCTCCATTCACGTTTCTCGGGTATTTCTTCCCACACCCATGGGGTTTGCCAAGTCTTTACTAATGGAAAGATTGGACAATTGGCAAAAAGAGAGAGATGATAGTTCGGAGGGCGTTCTCAGGCTCCAGATAAGCAAGTGCTCCCTGCTCCTCTGAGGCTGTTTCACTGGGAACTGTTTCCTGGGACTGAGGGAATCCTGGAAAGAACCATGCTCTGAATTTAAATCAAAGTCACCCTCCCTCAAGAGAAATCCACATATGGTTCATCTGGCCTGGCTTTTCCAGGCAGGCATACCCAGCAACCAGGCCCAACATCCTCTTGTGCCCACAGGCGTTTGTGTTTAAAATCCCAGTAAAAAAGAAAAATGACAGTTCAAGGGGTAATTGAGTGTCTGTGGTTCATCTATTTGTTTTCTTCCCTGTCTCTGAAGCTTGAGAAGCAATGTAGACAAATGGGTCATTGCCTCAGCCTATTCCTGGCCCAGGAGCAGCTGCAAAATGTTAGGACAATGGCAATGACAATGGGTATGGAGAGGGCCCAGAGCTGAGGCCCAGGGTGGAGTCAGTCTCCCTGGATACCCTGAGTTGGGAGAATGCCAGGCACAGATGTGTCCGGAGACCACTGCTCTTTCTGTATGTTATGAGGCTCCCCTTTATCGTGTTTAGTTAACGATAAAGATGAAGACATGGCTGAGAGAAGTAAGGCGTGGTTCAAAGTCAACTAGGCTGAGTTTGAGATATAATTTTAAAATAGCTAGATAAAAATGGCATAGTAAATAATATTGATAGTCATAACAGTAATCGTAATAATGGCTTTCCACACATCCTGCACATTACTTGTGGAAAAATCACTGTTATTTGGATTCCGGAAAGATTGAAGTAGCTGAGACACAGGGATGTGGTCATGAGCCAATGCTTTCTAAAGAGCCAGGGCACTCTGACATTTTTGAAAATGACATAATTGTTGTATGTTGTTTGTTCTCTTGTCAGTCCTTCCTTAGAGAAACTAAGGCCAAGTTTATTACTTTATAGCACTACTGAGCCTGTACTCAATAGGTGCTCAAAACAATAGTAGGTGTTATGTATATTTACATAACAATGATGTAATTACATGACAATTCCAAAACTAATAATAAGCCTTATGTTTTGTGAAAGCAAGTTTAAAGAAAAACATACACAAGGGGGTTTTCAGACATATGACTCAGAAAGGTTTAAGATTTCTTTTTCAAAAAGGTTGCAGACGGGAATGGTAACTCACTGTGAAGTCCTAAATAAATCTAAATGTCCATTTCTCCCCTAAATATTCAGACAGGTCCAAATAAGGAATATAACATTTAAAGAAAATACTGGGATGCTAAAATGGAAAAGGTTTGTCAAGTTTGGGGAATGTGGGTGAGAAGATCACAGACCACAGATGAGTATAAGAATGGAGTTAACCATCTTTAGAGTTTTCACCAAAGGTATTTTTTTCCTTGTGCAACATGGAAACTTTAGGAGGAATTGGAGATTTTCCCTCACTGGTAACAGGCAGACACTGAAGAGAGATCATGAAGACAAGAAGATTGTGGTTAATAGAACAGCAGACAAATGGGTAATACGACAGCAACTGGATGATACTTGGTGAGATTGCTGGGATAATGAACTTCTGAGGATACCCTATTGTGAGCAGTTTGAAGACTTAGGGAGAGGAGTTTAGGAGCTGCCTCTCATATGGTGGAGACTGTATATGTGGAGGGAGAGAATCCTACTCTAAAACCAAAGAAAAGATTTTTCCCTACTCCCACTCAGACATTCTGGGAAAAAAATGACTATTTAGAAAGTGAATGAAATTCAAACTATGTGCATTTCTCTAGGAATTTTCCTTCAAATAGAACTCAACTTAGGCTACTACGTCCAGTCCACCTTTTTAATCCAAAGTGAAATGCCAAACTCAAGACCAAGAAGCATCAGAAGCAATATTAGATCAACTGGTCAAAAGGGCCATTATTAAAACTATTTATATTTGCCAAAACAAAAATCCATGTTTTTTTCACCTAGAGAAGCCAACTTCCCCCTCATTGTTTCCCTGCCCTCTCTTTACTTTTCCTCTTGCAAACATGCAAAATCCATCTTCATCTTTTCCTCTTTCTCATCTGGATGCCAAAGAAACCATTTTAGCTTTGTTTTCGTGTTTCAAGAAAGCAGCCGAAGGCCAGAGAATAGTGTGTTTTAATTCATTTTGAAAAACAAACTCTCACAGATTGATTCTTCAGGTCCCCTAACTTGGACCTGGCACATTAAGAAGTCCAAACAACTCTGCATAGTTACATTAACCGTGTTCTTGTGCTGCAAAGTCACTGGATGCGGGTAGCAGTGAAACATTCCCAAGACAATCACTAAACATGCAGAATGCCAGCCAGAAGCATGAATCACTTTCAGGGGTCTTGCTGCAGGGAGCATGAGGTTGTATTTTGTGTGCATTGACAACTGTATAGGATAAGCCAGCTGTGTCCGAGGGAGCAAAGCAACCCCTATTCTTCTGAACCTAAAGGGGTTTCCTCCTCAAAGAACCATGTTTTCAATCCCTAAACTTTGGGGCCAGATACAGCTCCAAGTGGCATTTATTGCTCTTTGGAGAGTCAAAGCCAAGCCACCATGAGCATGAAAGCTGTGTGAGCCACTCCTTCCCTCCTCCCCAGCATGGAAAGAATAATTGCCATTTCACCCTACAAATCCAAAAGAGTCTTCCCCATCCCTGGGTTCAAGCACGGACACAAGCCAAGCAAGCCTCGGATACCCAGGCCTGTTTGATTGTAGCTATGTTGGTGTATCTTGTGTACGAGGTGGGAAAGTGCTTTTGTTGTTCTACCTGATCCAGTTAGGGGAGCAGGACTAGGGGGTGCCTGCCTAACGGTCCCTAGCCCATGTGCTTATACTGGGATCTGTCCCGAGGGATCTGCACCTGGTTGGCAGTCATTTTGTGGTGGACGTGGTAAATTGCGAGTGTTACCACAATGACGAGGCCCAAGATGAGCCCCAAAATCAGGGGCAAGGTTTCTTCTAGTTGCTCCCGCTCATCCACTGGGCATTTATGCTCTGAAATGGGAAAGAAGAAAAGCAGTGAGCTCTGGTCTAAATATTCTGAATCATAAGTTCTACAAAACAAAAAGGGAAATGGAAGTAAAAAGATTTCTCAAGGAAGCTTTGGGACTATTTTTCAGAAACAGTTTTCCCTAACCAACCCCAAGGTTAACACTTAATCTTTCCACATAATGTATAATAAAAATGCATCAATTAAATAGGACAACATTTAATTATTGGATTCCTGGCAGATGTCAACAAACCATCCAGGTAATTTATTTAAAGGTTCAGAGTTTCACCATTAGACACAATCATCATCATTTTTATTGTTGATTCATTTTTAACTTTTTATTAAAGTAATATGTACACATAATACATTGTATAAAATTATATAAGTTTCAAAAAGACTGAAAATACCAAGTGTTGGTGATGATGTGGAATGACTGGAACTCGTAACACCCCTGTTGAAAAATGTCGTGACCACCCTGCAAAACCGTTCGATAATTTCTAATAAAGACAAACATATGCAGCATCTCATTCCTAGGTATTTACCCAAGGAAAATGAAAACATAAAGAACACAAAAAGACTCGAACATAAATGTTCGTAGCAGCTTTATTCATAATAGCCTAAAACTGGAAACAACCAAAATGTCCATCAAAATGGAATGGATAAATTGTGGCATATATTCATATAATGGAACACTAGTCACTAATAAAAAGGAATGAACTATGGCTACACATAACAAAATGGGTACATCTCAGAAATATTATGTTGACAGAAAATTGCCAAACACAAAAGAGTGTATACATACTGTATGATTCCATTTATATGAAGTTCAAGAACAGGTAAAACTAACTTTGTGGTGATAGAAGTCAGAATGTGCTTATATCTGGGGAAAGGAACACAAGGGAACTCTCACCTGTGATGGAAATATTGTAGATCTTGATCTAGGTGATGTTCACATGGTTGCAAATATAGGTACAAAAGTATTAAACCATACATTTTAGATTTGTTTATTACTGTGTTATTTTTTATTTATACACACTAATCATACATTTTTATGGGATACATGTGATATTTTGTTACATGCATACACTGTAACGATCAAGTCAGGGAATTTAGGATATTCATCACCTCCAGAATTTATCATTTCTATGTGTGGAGAATGTTTCAAGTCCTCACTTCTGGCTATTTTGAAATGTACAACACATGGTTGTTAATTATAGTCACCCTACTCTGCTATTGAATATTAGAACTTATGCCTATCTAACTCTATGTTTGTACTCAATTACCGACCTCTCTTTAGTCCATTCTCCCCAAAACACACACACACACACACACACACACACCCATATCCTTCCCAGTCTCTGGTATCTCTCTACCTCCCTGAGGTCAATCTATTGAGCTCCCACATGTGAATACATGCAATATTTGTCTTTCTGTGTTTGACTTATTTCACTTAATGCAATGTTCCAGTGCCATCCACATTGTTGCAAATGACACGATCTCGCTCTTTTCAATGGCTGAATAGTATTCAATTGTGTATACACACCACATTTTCTTTATCTGTTTAAGTGTTCATCCGTTGATGGACACTTAGGTTGATTCCATAACTTTGCTATCGTGAATAATGCTGGGATAAACATAGGGGTGCGTGTAATATATGTAAATTATACTATAATTTTTAAGTAAGTGTAGAGCTTGATGAATTTTTACAAACGAACATCTCATGTAACCAACATCTAGATCAAGAACACAAATGTTAGCAGCACCTCAGCATTGATTTATTTTTCACCCTCCTAAAATTCAAGATAGCTTTGTAGTGCTGAGTCTCCATTTTTTTACACAGAACCACCAACAACAAAAAACTATTCTTGGGAGACGTTCTAGTGGTCAGTTTGTCAGGCTAACCAGAATTGCATTCCTAGAAACCAGAACAGGCTCATTTGCTTCTTGTGGGTAACTGGTGTCCTTTTAACCAAAATCAGGAGCCACAAGTGAAAAATAAACAAGCTTTACATGTCTCTTCATAAAGTCCAAGTTTTTAAAGTCCAGATGACCAAGTAAACATTTAGTAAGTACCTACTGTATGCCAGTCTCCTCCAGAATCTCTATTGACATAGTCCCTTCTCTCACCTTGCCTGAGATCAGCAGAAAGGAAAAGGGATGAGCTTTTCTCTCTAATAATAATTAGTGGAGACTTACTTTCACATATACAGCTTTTGAAAACTGTATACTTGACATTCCTAGTCCCTAAATTAACAGTCAGTTCTAAGCACAAAGATTATCTGGTTAACCCTCTGAGGTACACAATATTATTATACTCATTTTACACATAAGGTAATCAAGTCATAACGATGATAAGTGGTTTGCACAGGGGTAAATGAAGTCTGATCTGAACTCGAACAACTTAACACTATAGTTGGGGCAGCACTTAACAGACCTAAACTACTGGCATTAAAAGGCTGCAGAATCCCAAGGTGGAGCAGAAAGGAGAGTTTGTCAGTTCGGTTTCCTGATCTGCATGCTGGTTGCAGAGGTTCATCCAGCATCTGAAAATTCAACGAGCTGGATACTTATTACAAAGGGGCACAAGGAAGCTTTCCAGGTTGATGAATATGTTGATTTCTTGATTGTGGTGATGGCTTCACAGGTGTATTCATAAGTCAATATTTATTAAATTACATGCTTAAATGCATACAACAATTGTACCTAAATACAACTTTTTATATGTGTATATGTGTATAAAAATACATATATGTATATGTATCTATACAATATACATATATATAATAGAAAAAGACATTCTTCTAGAAATAGCTTTTTTAAAAGATAGTTTGGCAAATGGTAAAGAAATGTTAAGGACTTATTAGGACTAAACTGAGCCTTTCTTCTTATTATAACCAAAAGGTTGGAAAAGAATTTGCAGGGAACTTTTTCCCCCACTATTTGATTCCATTCTAATGAGTCCCAACACTTTGAGGTTCAGACTGGACTGACACATCCATTGTGTCTTGTCCCTGACACATCTCAGGGACAAGACCTGAGATGACACAGTGTATCAGAAAGAGTGGCAGACCTAGAACTTCATGATGCCAGCACTGCGGTCTTCTTCTCCAATATGATACCATATTGCCTCTTTGAAGAGAACAATGAATAGAAATGGGATCATGTGGGGTAGGAATTTTGTTAACAACAAAGGTTATTTATTTTCCTCATGATAACACCCTGTTGCCCATGTAATGTTAACACAGATTGCAGGGTTTGATTTGTTTGCAGGTGCTAGTGGCAACCTCATGCAATTTTTTCTTACTTAATACAATACATTGAATAGAAGCAAATAATTTTTAAAATATTAAGAAGAAATACACTGATTTCAAAATATTTAGTAATAAGGCTAAGTCTGTTTTGAATGGTAAAAATAAAAAAATAAATTATCTCACAAAAAATAGCAAAGACCTCAGGACCTTCAGACTCTCTTCTGTGCACCATTCCAGGCTGCTACTTGAGCAGACCCCAGGCATCTTTACAAGGTTGCTCTTGTGGCCCTATCCTGTGTCTCTTCTCTTCTTAACTCTCTCCCCTGCAGAGCAATTTCATAGTTACCCAGACTGTCAGACCATGGTTTTAGCTCACTTCTCCCTGCTTACACTCTAGTTACCCAGGCACACAATCAGCCAGGAGCCCCAAATACAACATCTATCTCCCTAGGCAGAATGGGAGAGGCAATGGAGAAAGAGTTGTGTCTGGGAGCAAGAGCTTACGTAGCAAAACCACTGGAGAACATGGACAGGTGGTGTTCTGTGTGGCCCCAACTACAGGTATTCAGGACAGGGAGGGTGGTGAGTTAAGAAAGCTTCAGGAGGAAGGGAGGTTGGAGTTGGATTGGGAAGAATCCGGGAATGGGGCACCAAATGACCTTGACCAATTTGTAAAGTCATGTTTTCTCTTTTCTCTTGGTTTGTACCATAACAATGAATAAATAGATATACAGATAGATATAGTTGTAGAAATAGAGATATACATGAACTTTTAGTGGTTCCATAGATCCAGATTATCACATCAAGAGGGAGTAGATGTAATGGAACATTGTGAGGGAGAGAGATGATAGTGGGTTCAGATCCCAGATCTTCCACTGTCCAACCCTGGGCGAGTCTCTTAATCTACTAAGCTTCAGTTTCCTGTAAAATCGAGATGACACCTACTTTACAGGGTTGCTGTGAGTGTCAAATGTCATACTACAGAAGGCCAAGCACAGTGCCTGGCACAGAGTAGCTTTTCTATCATTGTTCACTATAAAAATAGAAGTCTTACACATTTAAGTCTTCTATGTACTTCTTTTAAGTACAGGAGCCTTTGGAGCTCAAGTACCAAATGTATTGTTTCTAAATGGATAGTAAAAAGAATGTCTCATATCCCGTTCTTTAAGAAAAATAGAGAAAAGTTGATACAGTATGGTAAAAGAAAGGGAAAGAAAAAATATGCTTAGAATGCTATCATGATTTATTTCTCAGATGATTATCTTTTGTTGCGTTAGGAAAAAAATAGAATTAATCACACCACAGAAAAGGGCAATATATAGAGGATACCAACTACAAAGATGTCAAAAAGTATCATAGCTAATACTAAATCCCGCACTTACCAACCCCTATCCAGTAAGTGGTCAAATAAAAAGGAATTCCTGAGCCCACTCTCTTAGCCACTGTTTCAAAATCTGCAAAGCTCTGAAAACAAAAAGTACTTTGTAATCACTTGTTTGGCAGCAAAACCTGACTTAGCCTAGTGTGAGGCTGCTTGCTGTTTTCAGTCATCCTACTTAGTATGACGTTTCACATGTTACACCACAGGAAACAGAGATATTAGTATGTTTGATTGCATGGGGCTGCCCTGACTCTTCCGTGGTCTTATGTAATCTATAAACTGTGCACTGCATAGTCTTCCTAAAGTCTAAAATATTCTGAATTCTGAAAACCATCTAGCGCCAAGGTTTTTTGTTTGTTTTTTGTTTTTGTTTTTTTAGTTCGATCTGGGTTTTAAATGAGGGATTATGAACCCATAAAAGCAGGACATGCTTTTCTCTTTCAGGCTTAAGACAGTGCTTTTAATCTCTACCTATGACCCATGGAAAAAAAAAAACAATATTTTACATGGCAGCTTAGAGCATATGTACACACAGAGACCTAAAGCAGAAGTTTGACAAACAATAGTTATCCTTGCTTTATGCATCTAATAATTTCTGCTCTATTCTATCGTTTCATTTAAAACAATGC
Organism: Theropithecus gelada; assembly: GCF_003255815.1. Taxonomy (NCBI): domain Eukaryota; kingdom Metazoa; phylum Chordata; class Mammalia; order Primates; family Cercopithecidae; genus Theropithecus; species Theropithecus gelada. Next base: position 80,868,740 of record NC_037678.1, on the reverse strand, counting down.
TGCTCATGACCTACTAAGAAAAGGTTGTAATCTTTTTTGTGCAAGTATAATAAAACTAAGGACCCCTTCTCAGAATAATGTTTATGAATACATAAAAAATAAAATAAACACAATTACAAGGGAAAGTGAAATTCAGTCATCACATATTTTTAAAAGAATTTCAGGTGCAGCAACATATGTACTTCCTTATTGGAACACATACATGTTGGTTACGATTATAAAGTGGTGAGAAGCATAAATGTTACTTTGCAAGATCTGCACAAACTAATGTGAGATGAAAATACCTATGATGTCTATTGGTGACAGTCACAGGTACTGCTAGTACTACTGTGGTCTGTCACCTTCATTTGTAAACAAAGGAAGTGCTAAATATTAATCAGAAGTTAGTGAAAATAAAGATAGAAATTTTTTCCTCTGAATTCTATCTATAAACCATATATACCCCAGGGTTAAAATCTTATACTGTAAACTGATTATGCAACCCGCAGATTACAAAACAAGCTTCCTTGTTTTGTATCTGCAGAAATCTCCTCTGATTTCTGCCAGGGAGAAGAGCATCTGTTGGCTTAGCCCGGACCCCATCTGGCTTCTGCTCTCCCTGAACCCCTGACTCCCTGTCCACCTCCACAGGACTTAGGGTCCCTCATGCCTCTGCTCTTGGTGGACTCAAGGCTCCAGAGTACACACAACAGGGGCCCAGGGTAAGTGGCCTCGGCTGGAAGAGACAAAAACTAGCCTCATCATTGGAAAGAACCAGATGAAGACAAAACAAACAATAAATGAATAATCTGTGGCTGCCAGTTGCCAACAAAAGTCTCCTCAACCCTTAACCCAAGCGTACCCACTAAAATCATAATTTATCTTAGGTACTGGTTGCTAGATAAGTGTTTTATTTCACGACAGCATTTTAAAATTATATTGACTCCCTCAGATAAGCTACAAGAGTGCTTCATTGCACCCCCAATGAACAGCTTTGGGATAGGCTCTCCTAGCACCATGGACAGAAACCGTTTGAAGAGGAGGGCAAGCTTTTTGTGGGCTGTGCTTCCCTTGTTGTTTGGCAAGGCAAGATAGAGAAAGGGTTTGACCCTCTTTCCGTATGTTCCCTGGGCTGGCTCTGGACTCCTGTCACATCAGCCAAATGTATTTTGTATAGTGAGAAGTTGTTAAGGTGAGTGGGCTGTCGAGACCTTTGACTGGAGACAAGCTGATACCCTCATCGAGATGTAAGCATTCGCTAGACACAGTGGCATCACCACCCAGCTATTTGGGAGACTGAGGTGGGAAGATTGCTTATGCCCAGGAGTTCAAGGCCAGCCTTGACTCCCATCTCAAAAAAAAAAAAAAAAAAGATTTAAGTATTGGAGAAGAAAAAAAATAATAAGAGCAAGTATTGTTTGATGCCACTGTATGCCAGGAACATGACTTGCACTGTATACAGCCTATCCCACTTGCATTGTATATAACCTATCCCACTAGACTGAAAGTTTCAGCGAGGCAGAAAAAGTTCTTATATCCCAGTACCTAGGTGTAGTGGACACAGACACTGCCCATTCTTCTTTCGGCATTCACCAGTCCCATATATCCCAATGGGTTTTGACTACAGAGGAGGTCAGAAGTCCCAGGGAGTTCATGCTTCCACTGTGACCATCAGTGATAGATGGCACTTGGTGGGTAAACACTGGTTTCCTCACCCTCAGGTGAGATAATTCTGAGACATATCCTATGCTGTCTCCAGAGGACAGTATCCGAAGCAAGAAATTCTATGACTGGCTAACTCCATGGCTGAAGGCTGGGGCTCCATCTTGGAGTCCTCAACACAATTCTCAGCTGTGTTCATAACAGATTATTTCCCTTTGGCTGCTTACTCAGGAAGCCTTGAGGACCAACTGTCTAGGGTAGCATGTGTCTTGACAGGGAAGTGCCAGGTAAATCACAGGTCTACAAAACTTTCTGGATCAGCAAACCCTTCATGCGTTTGTGACATGACAGCTTGCCACAGGATGCTCTACTGGGGGGCTGGTGGATAGAGAAACGTAAGCCATGTTCATTTCCACTAACACTAAAGTTCCCATAGATCCAGGTAAAATACAGATTAAGTGGCATTTCCCAATCATGATGCTAGAAACAATATTAAAAAGCTCATGAATTTGGGGTACCCAACAAACTCTGTAAATGCCTCTCACACTCACATGCTGATGATAGCTACTCAGCAGGAGCAGCTGTGGCCCTCAGATACTAAGGACAAAAGCTCTGATACTCAAAGACAGGTTCTAGGAGGGAAGCCTTCACCAAGTCACTTCACCTCCCTGAGTCTCAGCTGCTCCATTGTAAATGGGGATCTCAGTATCTTTCTGCAGTTCTGTTTGTTTGTTTTGGTTTGTTTTGTTCGCCCCTTGAGAGATAATTAAAAAGGGACCAACCTATAGGTGATGTCTTTTAAATGCCTGATAGACCTGAATCCTGAATAAAGGGAAATAGAGGTAGCCTTCCTATTCTATTATGTTTTTTTCTGACATAATACATAAAAGTTTCTTTTTACTCAAGTTATTAGAATACTCAGGCTGGTTTGTTCCCTCCCAACGACACATCCCCCATCCCATCTCAGCCAGAAATCACATGGGGGTCTCCAAGGGAATTGCGGGCCTTTGATGAGACCCTCAAGAATTCATTGTGGAAGAACAAGGTAATCAACCCCAAAAGAGAAACAGAGTGCCTCAGATTGCAGGGGTGATAGCTTCTATTGCAGGGGTGATAGCGTCTATTGCAGGGGTGATAGTTGCTGTACAAAGTGTATTTGGTAAATAAATGAGCCAAAGATGGCCTCTGTGTATTGACCTGTAGGTGGTGTATTTCTTCATTGCAGGCTGAGACTTTAGCTTAAAAGCCTGTTGGCACCAAACTCCCACATTTTTACACATCCAATTATTTTTAAAATAGCTTAAACAAGAAAATTTGCAGCTGTTTAGAGCCTGCTTGCTTTGCATACTCCTTGAAACCTCACGCAACAGCTGTTACCCATTGAAAAGACAGGGCCTTGGAGTTATAAGGCCCCAAGGCACTGCTACCTCTAGAAGCTCTGGGACCCATGGACTCCCTGCTGTGCCGCTGAGCAGATGTCGCCTAGACTCATAAACCCCTCTCCAAAGCCCCTCTGCTTTGGCCATTCCCTTGTCCTCTTCTTTTTCTGGATGGCGGTCCCATAAGCCTCCCTCTGGACAGTCTCCTGCTGTGAGGGGCTTCCCTTCTCATAAAACCCTGTCCAAGTGTCTTCCAAAGAGCATATTGTGCCCTTAATCCTTCAAACTCTCTATAGTGCTCCATGGGCCAGCAGCATCACCTGAGACCTTGCTAGCAACAGAGCTTCTTGGGGCCCACTCCCAGACCTAAGTGAACCCAACTCTGAGTGCTAACAATATCACCACAGTCATTGCACGTTGCAGCTGAAGGTTCATGAGCAGATTGCTGGGCTGAGACTTTTGTTTGGGGATCAGTGTAGTAGCCAAGTACAATGCACTAAAGGGACTCGTGTGATAAAGATGTCAACCTCCATTTGGACTGCTCTCAGCCCTTGTGAGTGTCCACATACTGACTTTATGGACCCTTTCTTGATTTTCTTATAAAGTCTATTCAGTAGACAGATGTGAAGACTGCCAGGTATGACCCCCTTACACAAGGAATAGACTCTTTGCAGGAAACCATTATGCTGTGCTGGACAATGGCCACGGTCCAAACACGTGAACACACAAACACACACACAAACACATACACACACACGAACACACAGACACACCCCTGCAGTAGGTGTGCAGATATATGACATAATACTCCCTCCCCATGCAAGCATATTCCACTCACACACACACACACACACACACTAAAAGCCCCCTGAGCTTCTATTCTGGGGACAAAGGCCTAGTGCTAGATCCTGAAAAGGCAACCAAAAGGAATCTTTAAAATTCCACCAAATCGAAAATAATGATCCCTTACAAAACACAGTCGGGGCAGGTGCTGAGAGGCACAGACAGGAGGAGCCAGGAACAAAAAAAATGCAGTCACACAAAGGCACACTGATCCAGTGTGTGATTCTGAATGAGGCTTGCCACCTCCCAGGAATGTCAAGGGGTAAGCCCGGGGACACCATACACAAGAGAACATCCTAATTATTAGCCAGAAAAGCCTGGAGTGAGACAAGTGTCATTTGCTTGTGACTTCTCTATTCGCATTTAGGAAGTTATATGTGGTTATAAACTCTCTATCTATCCAGCAGCCTTCCCTATCTAGGACCTTGAAGTGGATCAGAATTGGTTTTAAAAGAAAAGATACCGTTTACTCCATGCAATGAATTGTACGGAGTTTTAGGAAAGTGGCTCTGCTCCTTATTCAGTGCTTATTTATTCTTACTTTATAAACAGTTCTAAAAATCTATGAGGTTTGATTTCTCAGGCCAGAGCCTGTTTGGTTCCATCGGGCTTTTGAGCTAAAGTCTCAGCCTGCAGTGAAGAAGCATTTTCTCACTTGAAGAATTTCTCATTCTAAGCAATGACTTAGAGATAACACAGAATGGTAAGGAGCTAGGAGAAGCAGCAATTATAGCACCAGTGGTAACAAGAAGTAAAGAAATGCCTAGTAACAGCTAATCAGCAAAAACTAGAAAGTCATAATAAACTATTAAGAGTACCCATATAAACTCAAAAACATTTATGGCAGGGTCCTGGGCACTAGGAAGTGACATTACATAGTCCAATTATTTTCATAATAAATTCCTTGTCATCAATAATCATAATAAGTCAAATTATATTTGATTGTGCTTAATATTTTCAGTTTAAGAAAGACACTATTACATTTTATAAATACTTCCATAAACAAAAGGATTTTAAAAACCTGTTAAGGTCTTGACACAGTTTAGTAGCTCCAACTTTGTAGAAAATACATTAACATGGGACAACCTATCCTTACACCTGAACAGGTAAGTGTGACACTGCTTTACTAAATATATGACATTCTGATTTGCATGATATGGCAGCATTTGGAAGTCTCTACTAATTAAATCCACACTGTCAAAATATAAACTCAGTCAGAGTTAACTGGATATCTGCAATATGCCAAGCACTGTATATTAGGTGCTAATAATATAAAAATGAATAAGAAATGGGCCCTTTTCTTGAAGACAATTTAACTTAGGACTTCTTAAATGCCTTCTCAATAATCAAGGTGGAGGGTGGTGCATTCTGTTCAGTAATAGGTTGAGTGGAAGCTGCATTTTATGAAAGCCAGATACCTTGGAAAATGACCATAGATGAAAAAGGTGGAGATTCTCTAATATCCTGAACATTGGAATTGTTGTATTCACCTGGGGGTCTCCAACCCAAAGAAAGGCACAAACAAAGCAATCAAAATTTTTTCTGATTTTTTTATCCATGTAGAATAAACAGAATATAAAATGTAATAACCTCCTTTGTGAGGGAGAGAGAATAAATGACATGAATCCACTTATCCCACACTTGCCTAATGTAAATTGTTGCCGGACTTGAGCAAATTGCAGAAATTTTGACTCCCCTTGTGCCCTACCTCTGCGGGGGTGCTGAGAATGAAAGAATGTGGTTGACCTGAACCTGCCACAGCACAGCTGGGTCCCCTTTCAGGGGCTGCACACACTGAGAGACAGCCTTGTTCCACACTCTCAGCAGAAGCAGCTGGGGTTAAATGGCTCAGCCTTCAGGAACCCTTCCCTCCTTGGAGCTTAAGGACATCCTCCTCCTGAAGGTGCTTGGTGGAAAGACTTCGTGGGTCTAAGACCTATGCATACACACCCGCCCCCACTGCATTCTGGATGTGCAGAAACTTGGACTCACAGCAGCAGAAGCTTCAGCTAGAAGTATCCAAGAGGACAAGAAGAAACTGAAGCCCAGAAATGCAAAGGCCCTTCCCCCATCTGTAGCTCTCTAGATTAACTAACTTCTTGAAGATTTTAGCTGCTTTCTCCTTGGGAAGTTTGCATCAAAATTACAGTTTTTTTCCAAAGTGACTTTTTAAATCTTTCTCCCTATAAAGGTTCATCTTTTGACAAAGGAAAGAAGATGGGGAGAGAGGGAAAGATGAAATATAAGAAGGAAGGGAAGAAGGTAAAGAAAAGAAGAAGGAGGAAACAAAGGGAGATAGAGAAGAAAGGACTAAAGTGAAGGAAGACAGGGAGGAGGTTGGGAGGGAGAAAGAAAGAACTACTGAGAAAAGTTCATACATTCAGCTTATTGTTTTTTTAGTCTTTGAAAATTATTAAAGAGACAGACAGTGTCATTTCAACCTAGAGGAAATCCAAGTGGTAACATCCTGGGGCCCTGGTAGGTCCCTCTCCCATCCTTCCTGAAATAAACTAGGTCTTCTTCCCCTCCATCCCCTACCAGCTTACCTTCACTGAAGACAAAATCTGAGATAATGTCAAAAGGTTGGATGTGGACCGCAGACAGGATCATGGTGACCATCTTCTGTGGATCACTAGAGGCTAGTGAAATGGTTTGTTGTGCTTGACACTCATAGGACTTCCCAGCGGGGGTGACCAAGGCAGAGAGGTGGTGCGAGTTGGCTGTGTGCTTCCCAGCTACAGCAAGATCCCAAAGCAATAGTTAGGCCCCGCTTGCTGGCAGAACTCTCATTGTTCCTAACCTAATGTGCCAGAGAGGTGGTTGTTGCCTCTCAGTTTCAGACCCCACACCCCTCCTGTCCTCTCTGTTCCCTTGTAGGGCTAAGGGCTCTACAAATGGCATCAAGTGGTGATGAAAGACAAACACACCTGTTCTCTTGAGAGCCAGGGCTCTTTCAATATTAATTCGGAATTCCTGTTTTGAAGAGGAGAGTGATACCTAAAAACGCAACCCTTGTTACTGAATAAAACCTAGGCCGGGCATGGTGGGTCCTGCCTGTAATGCCAGAACTTTCGGAGGTCAAGGTGGGAGGATCGTTTGAGCCCAAGATTTCTAGACCAGCCTGAGCAACATAGTGAGACCCCATCTCTGCAAATACATACAAGAACACACACACACACATTACAAAATGAGTCTGGCATGGTGATGCAGGCCTGTATCTGGGGAAACTGGGGTGGGAGAATCTCTTGAACCCAGTAACTCACTCCAGGCTGCGGTGATCTATGATGGTGCCACTGCACTCCACCATGGGGACAGAGTGAGAACCCATTTCAAAAAAGAAAAAAAAAAATCCCTAATGATGGAGATTCCAAAGACACAGAAGGAACAGTGACTTGGTTTTCTACATTTCACATGGGCCTGACAAAGCCGGACAGATTGCTGGTCCACTGGATGCTTGTCCTTACACACATACATCCCCTCTGAAGGCCTGCGTCCCATTGCTCCTTTTCTGACCTAAATTTGAGTTTTCCTTTTTCCTTTTTGGTCGAATTTAACTGGGGGACATCCTGCATGTAAACTTTGATGAAAAAGAAAAAATCCTCCTTTTACTGTGATGACAAAAAGGGGTGAAAAGGGAAAGATGACACATGCATTTTTGTGTATTCATTAAAAATCCTTTCCCAACTCAGGTGCCTGGGTGATGAAAGGCCTCATTAAGAATGAAACAGACAACTTATAAAGAATAAAATAAATTTAAATGTGGTCTTTGATGGTTTCTGCAGATAGGAATATTGTTATTTGGGGGATGAACGCTCCTTTTGCCGAGGAGGATCTGGGTGAGTTGTCAGAGGGATGGGCCAGAAACGCTAGTAAATTATACATGGTGCAGAGTCCACTCTCAGGTGGCTGCAGTCGATGACTGAATATCCCGTGCGAGCCACGCTGCCATGCGCAAAAAGACACTGAAGGCCGTCACATCCTGACCGAAAAGGAAAGTCGCACTGCCCCCTTGCAGTTTTAGCGCATAAGAAACAAAACCAGGGTGCGGAAGAAAATTAAAATGCAGCTTTGCCCTTCTCCGTGGTCCTTCAAAGGCCAAATCATAAGAGGTCGTTTTGAAGCACCAGGGAACGGCAGATCTTCAAGGGACTTCTCATCTAGGATCAGGCCACGGGTGACGTTTGGGTACCCATGCCTGTGGTTCCTGGCGGATCTACAAGGCCTGAGACCCAGAAGACTCATGGGCACTCCCGCCTCTTCCGCCCTAAAGAGCAAGCCGAGAAAGACTTGGCCTGGGAGCGCAAAGCCTGGAACGGTTTCCAAAACCCTGAGGAATTCTCTCTCCAAGTCTGCTCTGCGAGTTCCCAGGCTCCTTCCCCAGCCATGCCGGCCTCTACTCACCACTGACTGCGTCTTTGAAGTGGGTCTTCTCGGAGGAGTCATAGACAAACTGCACTTTGCTCAGCCTCCAAGTCGCCTCAGGTCCCTTGGACGTGTTGTGGCTTTCCTGTTGACCCAGGGAGGCGCGCTTCAATCGCCCCCGCAGCGTCTGGGTTCTTAAACCCGGGGCCCGCCACTTCCCACACCCACGCGCAGCCTGCGTCCCCTCTGCCCGCTGGGCTCGGAGTTACCTTTACAAAGAGCATTTTGAGTGCGTAGGCGCGATCCACCCAGAACACTTGCAGCTCCGACTCGCTGTGGCCACAGCGGCCCTTCACCTCAGCTCCCCGGGTCAGTGCGATATCAGCCTGTTCTGTGATCAGCTGGGAACACAGACGCCCCGCGCCCCCTCAGCTCGCCCAGCCCTGGGGCGGGGGCTGTAAAGGGCGGCGCGTCCAAACTCTGGGTTGCACGCTTGGGCGCTCCTTTGCGCGCGCGCATCCCAGGTTCCGGGAACATGCAGTTAGATGCTCTACGTGCAGCCCCGGCCGATAGGGAAGCGGAGAGAAGGGGGTTTACTTTCAAAGCAGGCAGGGGAGCAGAAGGCATTACAAGCTGGAATCCCCATGCAGCATTCGGGAGCAGCCTGCAGGGGTGTGGGGAAGAAGGCGGGCAACCCAGATTTCCGAAGGGCCTTGAGGAAGGGTGCCCTTCGCCCTGGAGCCCTAGGAGGAAGCTGAGGGGGAAAAGATTCCTTACATCTACGTAATTGCTGGCCCACACATCATAAGGTACAATAAATTTGGCTGCAAACTCTGCAATGAGACACGTCGTCCCATTTTCCCGCACCACAAATATATCTTTTTCAGGGTTAGTGGAAAGGCCTGAGAGATTTTCCACTTCTTGTTCTGCCATGATTTGAGCCATTGTATCTGCGGAACAAACAAAACAATTCCATCAGTTCAGGACTCAGAGAGCCCACGCGCCTCGGGCGCTAGGGTGGGGAAACAGTGGTCTGCAGGCTTTGGAGTGACAAAGTTCTCTACCAGCAGCTGCGCGCTCTACGAGCCGTTTCTCTAGCCCGGGTCTAACAAGCTTCATTCCTTCCCTGTTAATTAATAATGAAAATACGATTTTAAAACTAATTTAAAAATCATGACTTTGTTTGTAATATAGCTGATCGTTTTCTACATCTTGGGATTTTAAACTAAGTATTTCTTGCCAATGCTCTGACTTCACGAAGCTAGCCTGTCTAGGCTCTGTCTGCAATATGCCACACAGGTGTATGGCTCTCACGGGAATTCCCTGCCACCGGCGGGGGAGGCCCTGCCTCCTCCCCTAAAAGAAAAAAGAAAGAAAAAAAAAAAAAAACAGCAAAACATTAAGGGCCATATTTTTTTTATCTTAAGCTAATTGGCTTTACTTTGCCGGCTCTGTTTTCTGCAAAGAGTGCATCCCGTCCTCTCTCCCCGTCGCCAAATCGCTACTCACGGAACAACATCAGGAGAACTCGAAGTCTGTCGACGCTGGGGACCGCTCTTCCTTGGAGATCCATACTCGCAGTGCAGCGAATGAGGCCAGCTGTGCTACTGCAGAGGCCGCCCGAGAGGGAATCCCTCAAAGTCGCCGCTGGAGTGGGCCGGGGTGAGCGAGGGGCGGGGGACAGAGAAGGAGGAGGGAGGGAGCGCGTATTCTGTGAGCGCTGGCTAGGACTCCGTGTGGAGTGCGGCACCGACAGCTGCTGGCAGAGCAAATCAGCTCACTGCAGAGGAAAGGACCGCGCGGCGAGGGAGCTGTCCACGGCTGCGAGTGCTGAAAGCAATCCGATTGTGTGGCAGGAGTGGCTGTGGCTTGGCTTGTGCGGAGGGCCAATGAGATTTGGGGGTACCTAAAATTCTCCCTGGTTCTGTTTCCTGTTCTGCAATTGCATCCGCAAATATGCGTCTGTTCTGAGAAACTTAACACCACCCTCAGACTTCTTAAATCTCCTTATCAGGTACAGTTATTACATGGTGTAGATACCATACCACTGGAGTTAGTCTTCTGAAAATGCATCTGGTTCCTGGAAGAAAACGGTGGAGCAAAAATTGTTGCTGCTTTGAGGGAGGAGGGCTATGTAGGAATAGAGAAGAGAAAATGCTATGGCAACAGTTTCCTGAATTTGGAGACATCCCTTTCTCTCCCTTGCTCTCAATGAGCTCATGGGTTTAAAGTAAAATTGACGCCTCCTCAAACGAAGCCATCAGACAATGCAGTAGCTCCATGTGGGCTTATTTTCCTGTAAATTTTGCTCCCGGGAGCATGAGGACTCTGAACTCTGGGATCACCTATCCTCTTGCATTATACCGTGACCACTCTGCCAATAAGGGATGCAAGCAAATCAGAAGTTTTTGAGAGTTATCCATTATCTCTTAGGACAGAAATTTTAGAATTATGCCCTAAATAATGTCACATAGTTATGTAAGAAAAACACACACTGATACTACTCTAAAGCCTCTAGTGGAACAGAAAAACAAATATTACTGGGCTAATTCCTATATTTACATGTTTGGTAGCTTGCTTATTTTTTATTTTTGCTCTATAAATCAGAATACAGCTTTCAAAAATACACATGCAGTCCTCATCAATTGTAGTGATGTCCAAATATTTTATTCCTTAGAAGATATTTCATGATGCAAATAAATGTTGTATCAGTAATATAATGTTATAAAACAATGTCATATCAAAGGGAAAATTGCAAAGTATTTAACCTGCATTATCTAATTTGATTCTCTCCAATCTTAGAAGGTAGGCAAGGAAAGATACAAGTTACTGTGGTTTTACATACCCCAAAACTGAGGCTCAACTAAACTAAATGACCTTCCCAAATGTCACATGGTCAGTTAGAATTAAAATACAAAAATCACATGCTTTAACTCTGTAAAGATTATCTTCATTTCTCCTTACATAATATTTTTACTCCATATTTTGATTTCCATAAAAATCTTTATTCAATATCAAATAATAATCGGAAACCTGAAATCTCTATCATTAATTCACATTCTTGAAATTTATAGAATGCTCTTTTAAATATAATCACATTCTGACATATCTGCCACAAAGTATCTATATAATGCTTTGGCTTTCAAACATATTCCTATATCAATCATTAGATCACTAGCAATTCAAATTATAAAGTAATATTAAAATTGATACTATATTTTGACATTTTGACTTTCATGTTTATATTTCAGTGTTTCATCCAAACATTTCTCAAGAGCTTTACAAAGATGATTATATATAGAAGAATTGGTACAAATTTTACAGGAGAACTTAACAGAAATGATTTTATACAGAAGATTGATATAAGGTTAATTCTTACCAGTTGAAAGTGGAAGATATAACATTTGTATGTGTTACATTTTTTCATGTTGGCAATTATTATTGATCACTTATTTTCCTGCAGTAATGGAAAACTGGAAAACAATGAGACATGTAATGAAGTATTTCTTATCTCTCTCTCTCTCTTTCTCTCTCTCTCTCTCTCTCTCCAGTATTTTATGAGGACAGAAATTAGTAGATTTCAGTTCAGGATTCACTACTTATTACTCTTGTGATCTTCTAAAGATTTTATTTTTTCTCACCTGTAAAATTGGTAAAATAACTCAGGGGATGGCTAGTTAGACCAAATGGGCCAATGAATATAAAAGCACTCTAAACAAATTACAAATAGATCCATCAACATTAACCGAATATGTACTACTTCCGCTATGCTTGATGTTTTGAAAACCAAAAGATATTTATCATTACACAAGTAGGAGAGATACCTATAAGAGATTATGACAATTTCTCTTATGACATGTTATTGCAGATATCTTCATTACATAAGTTGCTAAAAGATCAACTGAATTAATTATCATCTGCCTTAATGATAAAAGATTAAATGAGTAGTAGCATTGGTCATTGATCTTAAAATGTTGTAGTTGATTTACAGATCAGATGGTTGTTCCTTTGAAAATTACACCTGATATAAGTGATCTCTTTGTTGACACTGGAGAGTGTACCCTAGAGTACTCAAATGAGTTGAAAAAAGAAAGGAAGCAATTTTAACCCTTTTTTGGGGGAGGATTATTTTCAAAGCACAATCAGTTCAATGACTTTTTAATGTTTAATCTTAAACATGGCTAACAAATGCCCATTAATTTATCATCTTATCCACTATGATACATTGCAATAGGAGTTGGGTCATTATACCTACAACTTTCACTTACATTAATTAAATATCTTTCTAATCATTCTGAAAAAAGTCTTTGGTTCTCTAAAATAAGCAAAGAGGTGATCAAGGAGCAAAATTTACCATTAAATTGCATTTTAATATATTAACAATGTTTCCCAGAATTTGTTCTATTTTTCATTTCTCAAGTCTAAAAGATGGTAGGATAAATTGACAAAAATATGCACACCTGCATAGGTGATGACTGTGTCAAATTTTATTATTGCTGTTGGTGGTCAATAGAAATTGTTACGGTGTGATGTGACCTAAATACACTGGATTTGGGATCTCCTCTAGATCCTTTAGGTCCTTCAAAGGCTGTTTTTCCATTCATATAGATACTTACTGAATTAGCCTTTATGAATCTCATGCCATTGAGTGGTTGCTGCTTTATAAAAATGCAAGAAGAGGCCCCTGCATAGAACTTTCAATTTAGATGAGAAAAAATAATAATTTACATAAAGATGCCAGTTAGCCTGGCACAGTGTCTGCATAAATGTTTAGGGGGAAAAAAAGTAAGACAGGCATCCCAGGTGGGAGAGTGGTTGAAATTGACCAAAAAAGGCCTCTTGGAGAAGGTGAGTCTTGAAAGAAGTTGACAAACTGATGTAGGGTGGAAGGAAGGATGCAGATAGAAGAAATGTCTATTGAATAGGGAATCAATGCAAAGATGTAACTCTTCATCTGTCCATATTTATCCATTTGCAATAAAAAGCAAATTAGGCCCTAAATTCACAATGCCTTATGTACTATAGAACCCCTATTTTATTTCCTTATTTGATAATTTACCCACATATGGCATATGTAAAAGAATGGTATATGTAAAATTTATTCTAAATAAAATTAAACTTTTCAAGTTGTTAGAGGCATCTTTTTATACTTGGTTGTGCAAGCAATTGACTTGTTTTTGTAGAATCAAGCAACAAAATTACGAAAATTAATGAACAATCCTAATAAGAAAGGCATATTCATGAGCGTCAAAAGGAAAAGGCTGGGCTTTGTTGCAGCTGAAATTTGGTTTATTGGCATTTCAGTCCACTTTACATTAAAGTGTAAAAATGTACTCCTTGCTCTGTTGTCCCCACAGACATCAAGCCATCCCTCTGCAACCCACACGCAGACAATGGAAGCACACCCGAATAACAGAAGCAGAAATAATTTAAACAAGCAAGATGCACACAGCTGTTAAGCCAGACTTTCTACTCACCAAAACCTTTTCTTGTGTTCAGTTTGTCACAGAACAATTATTTCATTTAATCATTGCCTTCGAAGACCTTTGCAACCCTTTCTAGGATCTAAACCCTTGTGGGATAGAAACTGAAAAATAAATGTATGCACAAGAATTATTTTTCAGTTTCTATCCCACAAGGGTTTAGATCCAGAGCAAAGAGTACAAAAATAAGTGTCTGCCTGAGCAATGTATGCACCAGAATATTTTGCGCATACATTGCTAAGCTCTAGAATCTTTGGAAAGTATAGGAAAATTGAGTTTAGGCTCCAATGCACTCAGTCTGCATGACCTTGGTATAATTTCCCTCATCCTAGTACTTCTTTGGTGTCTCCTGCATCTACTCTAATGAAACAATGGTTATTTCTGCAATAAGGGTAACCAGTAGAGGAAATAAACCACCAGAATGATGGCCTTTTTATTGGCTATGTTCACACTAAGTCCTGAAAAAAAAAAATCATTTATGAGTTCATTTAGAAGAATTGCCTTCAGCATAGGGGAATATAGAGAAGAGCATCCTTATAGTAAACCCTGAATAAGTAAATGGTGAGGGGCCAGGTAATCATTCCTCAAAATTTCAGTAGCAAATAAATCAGTTTTGTCTTTTGAATCTGTGATTAGTTAACTGTTTTGGTCAGTCTTACATTTTGGGTCAGTGATACACAATTCACTCTGCTATCTCAGCAGTGAGGAAAACCTTGTTAACTTGTGGGCAGGGGACCTTTCTGTAAGGTTGAATTAAAACTCATTTGAGGATTTTAAAAAATCTTTAATAAGTCTGTTCTCCAAGAAATGACATCTGTCACAATAGGCCTAAGGTTAGACAAGCTGTGTCTCACGTAACATATTTTGCTACCTGAATTCTGTGACAATGCAGTACCCTAAAAATCTCTGAGATATCACAGGAGTTCATTGTTCCCTTGATTAGTCTCTCTCTCTCTCTCTCTCTCTCTCTCTCTCTCTCTCTTTGAGACTCTCACTCTGCCGCCCATGCTAGAGTGCAGTGGCACAATCTTCACTCACTGCAACCTCTGCCTCCTGGATTCAAACTATTATCCTGCCTCAAGCCTCCTGAGTAACTGGGACTACAGGTGTGTGCCACCATGACTGGCTAATTTTTTGAATTTTTAGTAGAGACGGGGTTTCATTATGTTGGCCAGGCAGGTCTCGAACTCCTGACCTCATGATCTGCCTGCCTCAGCCTCCCAAAGTGCTGGAATTACAGGTGTAAGCCACCGTGACCGGCCAAGTTACTCTTTTAATTGTCTAGCTGAAATTATCTGCATATTAACTTGAAAATGTGTTTGGAACTAAGGAAAATTTATATTAATGGCCTTTGGGAAGGAGGGTGAGAGCGGAGTCCAGAGTCCACTGTCTCCTATTGAAGCTTTGCTGGCATTGTAGCTGGAGTCCTGGAATTCCCTGGGGTGCTCTGATGTAAGTTGAGGATTTTCTCTCTCTCTCTCTCTCTCTCTCTCTCTCTCTCTCTCTCTCTCTCTCTCTCATTGTGAAAGCGTAGCAAGATGTTTTAGTAACAAGGTAGTCCAAAGAGGAGAGTGTATTGGAAAGGCGAATGGGATGGGAGTCTAAGAAGCGATATGTTAGTTATGACTGTATTACTCTATTAGCGACAACATCTGGAAAGAGTGGTTTCACTTCTCTGGTCTTCGACATACCTTTCCTAAAGGATCGCTCCAAGACTACATGCCCCAAGCCTCTGAGTGATCTTAGTAGGGAAGTAATCTGAGCAATATCCTTTGGATGATGTGGGTGGGTGCTCGGAATTTCATTATTAAAATTTAATATCTGAACATGCAGGAAGTGTGCGTTGCTCAGGACACATGGACCATGGTCTGCGGCGTTACCTTTGGATGGCGCGGCGGTAGGTTGGCCTGGTTGCTCATGGCTCAGTATCTTTGGGCTGGCACGTGCGCCCACTACGGACTCCAGACTTGACAGCTTCTGCCGGCAGGAAGGAAGATGCACTCTACTGTTGGGCGCTTCGCTGCCTGCACCCCTGCCTCGCGATGTCCTCAGCCTGGGAAAGACGTCAGCGCTTTGCACCGGAGTTGGGTTGTTTGGCACATTCGAGCAGCTGCTCCGGGTATAGCGGTGGATGATAAAACTCATGCCTACTTGCAAAGGCAAAGTCCACACGGGCTCCAAAGCTCAGGGAGAGAGGTCAGTCTCGGGGCTGGAGCTGAGTATGTTCGGGCCATGGCGACAGGAACCACGGGGTCTTTAGTGTTCGGGTACCTAGAGTACCCGAACTAGGTACCTAGGGTACCTAGTTCGGGTACCGTCACAAGAGTCCATTGTTCCCTTAGTTAGTTACTGTTTTTACTTGTCTATCTGACAATTTTAAAGGGGGACAAAAGTTCCTAGTAGCGTGTCTTGGCTCCTCTGAGACTTTCTTTGGAGCTCTTATGCCCCGGGAAGCCTCTGGCAACCTTGCTCTGGGGCGGGGAGGATGGGCGATGAGACAGACCCTTGCGATCAGTGGCCGCGGGCTTCTCGGGTCCCTACCCTGTCCAGAGAAAAGCCTGGAGACTACTAGGGGAGGCAGGGTATTAAACAGAGGAGAGGAAGGAGACCAGGTTACAGAGGCTTCGGTTCTCTTTTTTTCTTTTTCTTTTCTAAACCGCCAACACAATATCCGTGCCGAGGGAAATTCCCCCGACAAGCCCCAACGGTCTAGCCTCCAGGTAAAATGGGGAGGATACTGCGTTCCAGGGCCAGGGGCGCGCGGGGATCCTTGCTGCAATTTGGTCCTGGGACAACCCCAGGACCTGTACGAGATTTTCCAAACGGACAATAGATTCTGCTCGCTCAGAGGAGATCGAAGCAGAGACTGCCAACTAGGCTCCAAGGGCGCGCAGAGAGCCCAGGCGCGTACTCAGAGGAAGCAGTATCTCCGCGCGGGGCTGGCACCAGCCCTGGAAACGAGTGGGTTCGGGCCCCAGGACCAGGAGAGAAGGTGGACTGACTCATTGGTGTTCCCTCTGTAGGGTCCCTATTCGCTAAGCTAAGCTCCATGCCCAGAGAAGAGAGACTGAAATTCACACCTCCTCCTACCTCCAACTTCTTTAGGCGCCCAAAGCTGCTGGAGGCTCTGGGCTACGTTAAGACTTTTTTTCTGCCGTCCTTTCATTCCCCAATCTGGGCATGAGGGCGCGGGAGAAAGGACTTCTCCACCCTAGATCGGAACTGGAAGAAAACTACAGTCTTCCGCCTTAACGCGAGACAAACCGCGGGCCCGCCCCCGGGGGAAGGTCGCCGCCGCTGAGGCTGCTTGGGAGCTCCGGTGCGCACCCCGGCATGTCCGGGTCCAGCAGCCCTCCAGGTGCGCTGCCGACGCCGCAGGCGGGAGGTAAGACCCCGTGTCTGGCTGCGCTTAAGGGTGGCCTGTCCCCGGCCTCTCTCCCCTGGTCCAGTGAGGGCCAGATACGAACTCTGGGAAGCCCCACACCTGATAAACGCCCTGGGGACTTTTTCAACAGCCCCTCAAAATAAGGGTATGAAAACACCCCATTCGGTTACTTTTTTCTCCAAGGTACCATTAGGGTTGTTTCAACTTAAAAGCAGATTTGCGGTGCCCCAGCCTCGCCCCTGCTTGTGAGATCCCCCAGGCCTCTGCTGTCCATCAGAGGTGTCCCTTGTCCCAGCAGCCCCGCGTGGGCACCTAACCCGGCAGGCTCTAGGCCCAAATCTATTTCCTCTCCAGGATTATCTAATTCTCCGGGGCCAATGTTTTTCCTCTTCTTCAGCGAAATAGCAGGGTCTATGGAAGTTTATAGCCAACGCCTCGCCTGCAGCCCCGGGAGTCTCAACCCAAGCCAGCCCAGCCTTGTAGCCCAGAGCAGCAAAGCCACAGCAGGCAAAGCGAGCTAAGCTAACACGGGTCGCGCGGAGGTCGGGAGCCCTGGCTGCCGCGGCGGCGCCGCGGCAGTTATTCCCGGGTGACTCTGGGGACGCGCGCAGATGGGGGACGCCTCCGGCTACGCACTTGGGGCCAGCTGCAGCTCCCGGGAGCCCGGCGCTGATGGATCATCTCATTTCCCGACTTGATGGGCCAAAACCTGGGATGGCTATACCGGCAGGGAGAGGGTGGGCTCAGGGACAGAGGGGTAGGCGGCCCTAGGTGCTGGATTTTGGTTAGGGAAGGACACATTTCTTAGAGAAAAAAACTAATTTCCCCTCATCGCGAGGTTATGATCCGTTTTTCCATGTTATGGTCTGAGCACAGGCGCCGCGCCCCTTGTCCCCATGGAAGCGCGCGGGCCCCGAGTGCAGTGGCAGTTCCCGGGGGCGCCTGGGGCCTCTGAGTCCGCCCGCACTGCGCCAGGTGGCATCTTTTCCCACCGGAGGCTGCGGAAGGAAAGGACTCGCCCTTTCAATTCCTGGAAAGAGCCCTGGGGGCATGTGGGCCGCAAAAACCTTCCTTCCATTCCGAGCCCACCTAAAGTCCGCATCTCCCCGTGGACTGGGAACTTGGACTCTGGTCCGGTGCTCGCCCCGAGCCTCGGGGCACTGCGAAGCTAAGGGCCAACACCGTGCCACAGCAACCAGTTTGGAGCAAGGAGGCAGAATAGGTGTTGAAAGTCGGGGCAGTGGTGAGGGAGGGTTGTAGAAGGGTGGGTGGGAAATGCGCATCGAAATGCTTGAATTCCTTCTGTCTGACCCTCCAGCAAGATTAAGAAAGTCGTGTATCCCCTGGGAGGGAGAGGCTGCACGTCCCTGTCCTGACACCCCGCCCCAGGGCTCAAGCGGGAGTCAGAGGGAATGAGAAGAGTGGGAAGTCCGAGGCTAAGTTTGGGTGAGAGGTGAGCAGATGAATTGGAGAAGGGTGGTGTTGCGGGGGGATTCCTGCCTCTGGGCAGTAACTAAGAGTTTTTTCCTTTCAGCTTCCCAGAATCTTTCTCCATCTCAAGAAGTGGAACTTGGACTCAGCTCCAAGGCCTTCCTCCTTGGCTGGGTCTTGGAGAGCACTGAACAGATCTCAAACCTGGGATCTTGAAGAATCCCAAATCTGGGTGCACCTCAGCAGAATACGCTCTCACGGACCAGACTGTCAGGAAAGCCGCAGCTCTCTAGAGGGCCAGGAAACACCACATGGTTCAGGGCATCTGACAAAGTGCTGCCGAAAACCCAGAGCTGGTTCTGAGAGCAGTAACATCACTGTCCCCTGGAGACTGCAGGATTGCAGGCCTCACCTAGCCCTACTGCATAGGAACCTGCATCTGAGACATATCCAAGGACTGTGCACAGTCCGGTTGGAGAAGCCTTTGCCTCATTTACAGAACCTGAGTTTAGCCATTGACAACCTGTTCAATCCTGTTCCTCCCAGGCTCCTCTTCATCATCTGTCACGTGGGAGCTATTCTGTAGGTCCTGGGGGGGCTCGTATGCACTCCTGAATGCACTTCAGACCAATGGAATCAGAATCTCTAGTTTGGTGGAGCCTAGGCAGCAGTGTGTGTTTTAGGTGTCTCCAGGTGATTTTAATGACAGCCAGGAATGACTAGTGTAGAAATATCCACTTTACAGATTAGTTAGATTAGCTAAGATAAGGCCTGGGTAAGACAATATGTGTAGTGTTAAGCCCACTGCTCTCTGTAGCCTGATTCATTCTGACTTCAGCAAGCATGGCCTTGAACAATACTTAATTAGCCAAGTATGGCTAATTAACTTTGCTGTGCCTCAGTTTCCTTACCCATAAAATGAAGTTGATAATAGTGTTCACCACAAAGGGTGTTTGTGAGGATTTAGAATCAAATGTTTAAAATCGAATTCAATAAATATTAGTTTACAAGGTCAAATCCCCCGATCTCTCATTTTAAATTAAATGGTAGAGGGCCTGATTGCTTATTTATCTCACCCTACCACCCAAACCCCTCGCCAAGGCAAGAAGTCCTCTTCCAGAGCACAACAGCTTGCTTTGCTTCAGTATTCTTGTCTAGTTTTGAACACTTTTTAGCACAAAAACCAATATTTTAAATTGCTTTGCAATTCAGTAAACCTGATCCTCTTGCAAAGGTTAATTTTGCCAAGTCCAGTAATCCCATTCCAGGTCCATCAGTTTCAGAAGCACTAGTGTGAAGGATGTGCTCAGCTCTGATCCCACCCGGAGATGCTGATTCCGTAGGTTTGAAGTGTGGTGGTGTATTTGTATATCTAACAAGTTCCTAAGTAATGCTGATGCTTCAAGTCAGAGGGGACCACACTTTGAGAACCAGAGTGGAAAAGGAATGGTTGACTCAGAGCATCTCAGGAATCTCAATGGCAACACTGTCCCTTAGAAATGCAATGTGAAACACACACATAATTTAACATAATTTAAAATATTCTGGTAGGTACATTTTAAAAAGTAAAAAAAGAAACAGGTAAAATTAATTTTAATAATGTACTTTCATTAACCAAATATATCCAAAATATTTTTTTCAACATCTAATCAAGAACAAATACGCAGTGAGGGTTAACGGAAAAATCACAAGATCTGTACATTTAGAAAAGGAGACTTTATTTCATGAGTTTCCACCACAAGGAAACAAAGTTCCCAGTAACATAGAGAAAATCAGAACTAAGAGAGAGAAATCAGGGCCACAGGACTTTGATTACTTGACTCAGCTGCACTTAAAGCCAGCTAGGAATCAGCTCACCTTCCACATCTTTTAAAAGATGATGGAGGAGGCTGGGTGCAGTGGCTCACGCCTGTAATCCCAGCACTTTGGGAGGCCCAGGTGGGTGGATCAAGAGGTCAAGAGTTCAAGACCAGCCTGGCCAACATAGTGAAACCTAGTCTTTACTAAAAATACAAAAAAATTAGCCAGGACTGGTGGCAGATGCCTGTAATCCCAGCTACTCAGGAGGCTGAGGCAGGAGAATTGCTTGAACCTGGGAGGCGGAGGTCGCAGTGAGCAGAGATCATGCCACTGCACTCCAGCCTGGGTGACAGTGAGACACTCCATCTCAAAAAGAAAAAGAAAAAGATGACAGAGGAAATCCATTTTATGGGTTTGTAAGTGTCACAAGTCGGAACAGAGTAGCAATTTGCATTTGTTGGGCATCTTGTCCTAGCATTCAGGTGCTTTGATGCATTATTATTTTAAAAATGACATTAGTAGCAAAATATGTAATCTTTAGGCCATGTTTTATATCCCATTTCTTAAGAATGTCCTATATACGACCTGGAATCTAAAGTACCTTGGCAATTGGAGATTTGATAAAAGATCAAGATTGGAAACCATATGGTAGATATAATTCTCACAGACAAATAGTCCAGCTCAATTACTGCTAACAGACTGCTCATTACTTCCTTTCAAGAGAATGAAATTTGAAATAGAGCTTGACAGGAATATAAATAAACACAGATATTATTCCTTCTTATGTGGCTACACCAATACATTTGATACACCTGTGACTGTACCTTTATAGCTTTATATTGTGGTTATTTTTCTGTGTTTCCTACTAGTTGAGAACTCCTTGAGGGCAAGGACCATATTTAATATATTTCTGTATCCCCAACACCTGTCATAAGGCCTGCAACACCACAGATGCAAAATAGTATTTCCTGAATTTATGCTTCTCTATCACATTGCTTTGTTATTTCCAGGAGTCACTAATGCCAGCACGTGCATAAAGTTGAAATACATTGTAATCATTATGTTCTAAAAGTATCCCTACATTACCAATGGTTGAGGTCTGTTACAGAAACATTTATGGGTATTTATCAGACACTGTTCTAAGCTCTGTTATAAACAGATCAACAAGACACACACCATTTTTCTTACCCTTGGACCTTTGTCCTTATTGTTCCTTCTATCTTGAATGCTCTTCCCATACCCTTACTCTCCTCTGTATCCCTAGGACTCCTCACTTGCCTTACTTAGGTCTGTCTTCAAATGGGACCCTCTCAGGGAAGCCTCTCCTGGATATTCTATTTCAAATGATACCCTCTCTCCACCCCCACCCTTGGTCCAGGCTTTGTTTTTCTCCTTACAACATATTGCTTTCTTAACAGTCTGCCTTTCATCAAATTTAAGGTTCCATATTATTGTAAACCACACCATTATTTTATGTACTATTACAAAAGCAAAACTTACTGCCAATTAAACCATGGCATGCTATTGATCAGGACACATTCAGAGTAAGAACTGATGAAATGCATTCATTTACATTATTCTTTATCTGGTCCTTTTAATTAGAATAAAGATCTCAATCTTTTTTTTAAAAAAAGTTCTTATTCTCCAGTGCCTTAAAACATAATGGGCATTTAAAATGTTAAATATGGGAGGATAAAATCCATGTCTTCAAGAGTGAGATCAAGTAAACAGTTATGAAACAATATAATAAATGCTCAAGTAGAAGACGGTAGGAATTTTTGTCTGCATGCAGAGAAGAGCGTGTCTCCCTCAGCTTGGCTGGGAAGAGCCTTTCAAGGGAGGTGATGACCAAGCTGGTCTAGAAGGGTGTGGGAGGCAGACCCACTGCAGGAGAGGATCTTCAAGCATCAAAGTCCAGGGATATAAAAGTATGAAAATGCAGGAAAACTGGAAGTTATTCTGACTGACCAAAATGTGTGTTGTGTCTAAAGCAGTGATTCTCAACCTTGAATGAGTATGAGAATCGCCTGCAGGGTTTGTTAAAGCACATTGTTGGGCTCCTTCCCCAGCGATTCTGATCCCATAGGACTGGAGTGCAGCAAGAGAACTTGCATTTCTAATAGGTTCCAAGGTGACTCTGATACTGCAGGTCCAAGGACCACACTTTAGGAACTGCTGGCCTGGGGGGAGGCTGGAGGAGGCAATCAGTCATCTCAGCTCAGGTGCTGCTGTACACTCAGCCTTGGTGTATATGCTCAGATGAGGCATGGAGACCACGAGGGGAGGAGGGCAGCAAGGGGCTTTTCATTTCCTCATTATGATGTGCAATAAGTAGAGTATAGGAATTTTTTCTATAGCTTCCTAAGTCTGGGGAAAGCAAACACTTTTCCTTGTGTCCAAGATGTCCTCTTGTTCTTTAAGACTGAAAGAGAACAAATATACTAACTTTTGTCTACACCAGGCTCTTTAAAGAACAATGTCTCCATTATATCCCAACATTTAGATTACTGTTCCCATAAGGAAACTGAGGCCTGGAAGATTAAGTGCTGGGACACAACTCCCCTACTCCCAGCTTTTATATCCCCATTAGTGAAAGGGAAAATAGGGCCTAGAACTGATTGTGCTGCTGCCAAGACTCTCCCTGCCCCTGTCTGCTCTTCAGCACCCACAGTGTCACTACCACCCATCTGGAAACTATCCATACTATTCTCCTGTGTCCTTTATCCCTACCCTGTCAGGGATCTCCATGAGCACAGGCCCTCAGCTCCTCCTTATATAGCTCTGAAAGCCCCCATAAGAATGTCATCTCCCACCCCACTTATCTTCTGGAACTCATGAACAGTCATCAGCAAAATTCCTGAAATATGCAACCTCTTCTCTGCAAATACCTCTCCCTTGCTTGCTCTAACTCAGATCAGGATATTCTATGAAGGGACACTGCTTTCTGTGCAGCCCTTTCAAGAGGGAGCTGTAACCTCCCAAACTTTAGTGCCACTGGGTCTGAAGGGTGTGTGTCTCCTTTAATCTTCATTGTTGTTTTCCCAGACTACTGTTTTATTTTCCCCCTAAGACAGCCCCCTCTCTCCCAGCTTCATATCTGATGTCATCAGACTGTAACTCCACTGCCTTTTCTCATGCAACCATGTACTGTTACTCTCATCCCAACAAAGGGTGACACCCCATTCTCTGAATATGTTAGCTATCAACTCAAGATCAGTCTCTGTGATGCTCCTCCTCCTCTTCCTCCTCTTGGTGGTTTCAATATCCATAACTGTGGCTTTCTAACCCCACCAATTCCAGTCCCTCAAGCTCCTCCCCACTAATGATCTTCTCTTAAATTCTACCTCAGCCATTTAGCCCATGATCCAATTACCTTCCAGTGACCAATTCATTTCTCTGCTTCTCTTCATAGCATGACTTTTTGAAATAACTGTCACAAGCACTATCTCCATGTTTTCTCCCCATTCTTTTGAGCCCACTTCAATTGGGACCCACCTAAGTTGGTCTTGTTGAGGTGTGATGGTCTTTGATGTGTCAACTTGGTTAGGAAATTTTATTAAATCAAACTGTAATTTGGGTGCTGCTGTGAAGATATTGTGCAGCTGTTATTAAAGTCTATTATCAATTGACTTTAAGCAAGGGAGATATTTTAGATAATCTAGTGGACCTCATGCAATCAGTTGAAGTTCTTAAGAGTAGAGCTGTGGATTCTCTGGAGAAAAAAACAATCTGCCTATGAACAGAAGCCTGAGAGTCCCAGCCTATCCTTCCAAATGCCTATGGAATTTGGACTTACCCACTTATTCCCCCATAATCACATAAGCCAGTTCCATGCAGTAAATCTCTTAACAGATATCTCCTACTGGTTTTGCTTCTCCGTGGGTTCAACCTAGACTGATACATGAGGTTTTTCAGGTTTCCAAGATGCCAAATTTAATGACAAATTCTCAAGTCATATTTGACTTAGCCATATTTGACACAGTTGATTATTTCCTTATCAAGGCCCTTTGCTCATTGGCTTCCAGAACAGTTCACTCTCTTGCATTTCTTATGAATCACTGGTTTCCTCACAGTTCCCTTTTGCAACTCTTCCTCGTTTGTGATTACTTTTTTTTTTTTTTTTCCTTGAGACAGGACTTTCTCTGCTGTCCAAGCTGGAGTGCAATAGTGCAATTACAGCTCACTGCAGCCTCCACCTCACAGGCTCAAGTGATCCTCCCATCTCAGCCTTCCAAGTAGCCAGGAGTACAGGCATGTGCTACCACACCTGGCTAGTAGTTTTTTTGTTTTGTTTTATTTTTGTAGATACAGGGTCTTCCTATGTTGGCCAGACTGATCTCAAACTCCTGGGCTCAAGCGATCCTCCCCGCTTGGCTTCCTGAAGTGCTAGGATTACAGGTGTGAGCCACCATGCCTGGCCTGTGCTAACTCTTAAGATTGAAATGCCAACCCTCAAATGTCTTTTTGTCTCTTCCTACTGTTCCATCTGGCTGAATCTGCAGCTAGAGTTGCCTCAAAAGTGGTGGCGGGAGAGTTCCCACAAGGGACTGCCTCAGAGTGTTCTGAGATGGGGCCAGTGGGGATTCCAAAACAGCACTAAACACCAGGCTGATTTCCAAAGAGTTTCTTAGAGGAATTTATATAGAGAGGGTGCTACAGCTTCCTTGTGAGGGACAGTGATACAAGGGATGTTTTACCCGGGTATGTCTCCAGTGAGGGGCTTGGGTTATGAAGTTTATCTGGAAGTTTAAGGAATTTGGCTCAGGGCAGGGGCTAGTTTTGATGTGTTTAACAATATGTTTGACCTTTTAGGGTTTTGGGCAACAATGCAAACAAGTTTATCAGTGCATGGAAATGTTCAAGGCCCCAGTTTGAATTTAAGCCTTCAGGGATTAAACATGCAGCTGGCCAGGTCACAGGACAGTCAGAACACACACAAAAAAGTGGGAGGATCTGGAAGATTCCACGTTCTATACTCACTCAGTTGACTGTATCATTCAGTTTTGTTTCTTTAAACAAAATGAATATGTTCATAATCTCAAATGTTTGCCAAATACCTACTCAACATCTCTACTGGGTTATATAAAACCATTTATAAATAAATATATCCACAATGGGTTTTTTTTTTTCTTTTTAGAGACAGGGTCTTACTCTGTCACCCAGGCTGGAGTGCAGATGCATGGTCATAGCTCATTGTAACCTTGAGCTACTGGGCTTAGGCAATCCTTGCAAGTAGCTGGGTCTACAGACACACAACACCACAACCAGTGCTAAAAAAAAAATTCTGGACAGGGTCTCACTGTGTTGGCCAGACTGGTCTCAAAACTCCTGGGCTCAAGTGATCCTCCTGCCTCAGCCTCCCAGAGCACTGGGATTACAGGTGTGAGCCACTGTGCCCAGCCTTAATGGTAAATTTTGGCTGTCAGCTTGGGTAGACTATGGTGCTCAGAGGTTTGGTTAAACACCAGGTTCGATATTGCGTGAAGGTATGAGATGTGATTTAAATCAGTAGACTTTGAATAAAGCAGA
This sequence comes from Theropithecus gelada, assembly GCF_003255815.1. Classification (NCBI taxonomy): domain Eukaryota; kingdom Metazoa; phylum Chordata; class Mammalia; order Primates; family Cercopithecidae; genus Theropithecus; species Theropithecus gelada. The sequence continues at coordinate 80,842,887 of NC_037678.1, read as the reverse complement.
TTACCCTCCATAATATGGGTTGGCCTCATCCAATCAATTGAAAACTGTAAGAGAAAAGATTCAGGTCCTTTGGGAAAGTGGGGATTCTTCTCCAGGCTACCTTCAGACTCAAGCTGTAAAATCAACTCTTCCCTGGGTCTCCAGACTCCTGCTTTCTTGCCGATTTTGAAATTGCCAACCTCCATAACTGTGTGAGTCAATTCCTAAAAATAAACCTCTCTCTTTCTCTTTCCATATTCTGTTGGTTCTGTTTCTCCAGAACTCTGGCTAATACAATGTTCAAAACCAAACTCCAAATGTCTCACCCCTGAAAAAAACAAAAAAACAAAACAAAAAAACCCCCTGCTCCTTCTCAACCTACTCCATTATAGTTAGCAACAGTTAACTTTAATGGACCTACGGGGACATGGAGAATGAATGTCTTGCCAGGCTGAAGAAGCCTCAGTCTCTGAGCCCACAGGATGGCCAACCAGCCCTGGAACAATGATCCCAGGATGTTTCTTTGAAGGAAATAGACTGCTAATGTGTTTAAGCTGCAGTTAGAAGGTGTTTTTCATCTTTTACAGCCACTTAATCCTTACTGCTGGGCATTTCTAGTGGAGGGAACAGCAAGAGCAAAGGGCTCTTTTAGAGACAGAGTCTTGCTGTGTCACCCAGGCTGGAGTGCAGTCGCATGGTCATAGATCATTGTGACCTTGAACCACTGGGCTTAAGCAACCCTCCCAAGTAGCTGGGAGTTGCTCAGACCAAAAGCTTGTAGACCACCACTGACTCCTCCCATTCCATCACAGCCCACATCCCATCCAATCTATCAGCAAATCCTGGCATCTCTCCCTTCAAACTAGACACATGATCTGACCACTCCTCACCATCTTCATTGCCCTCACCCTGGTCTATGCCACTACTCTCTCTCATCTAGATAAATACCTCCTAATCAGCCCCTGCTTCTGCCATGGTGCTGCCATGGCCAATTCTGCACAAGGGATCAAGAGGGATTCTACAGTGTAGGTAAAGGCTTTGTCACTCCTTCTTCAAAACTCTGTAATTGTTTCCCACTTCATCCAGATAGAAAAGCCAGGTCTACCAGGCTCCACATGATTTGGCCACTCTTGCCTCTTCTGCAATCACTCAGCCCCTTGGCTCTGCTCCCATTCTGGATGCTCTCCAGCCCTGGGCCCTTTGCTCTTGCTGTTCCCTCCACTGCAAACGCCCAGCAGTAAGGATTAAGTGACTGTGAAAGATGAAAAACACCTTCTAACTGTAGCTTAAACATGTTAGCAGTCTGTTTCCTTCAAAGAAACATCCTGGGATCATTGTTCCAGGGCTGGTTTGGCCATCCTGTGGGCTCAGAGACTGAGGCTTCTTCAGCCTGGCAAGACATTCATTCTCCATGTCCCCATAGGTCCAATCAGCATAGAAGAGCACAGGGTACAGGAGGAAGAGGTCAACAGATAGGTCACTGCTGTCTCCTAAGGAAGGTTCACCAAGGCTTCCACTGGACACTATTCCATTGCTCAGAATGGAATCATATGGTCATATGTTTATACCTGGCTTCAAGGAAGCCTAGGAAATGTAGTATTTATTCTGGGAATCCATGAACGTAGCTGAGATTCAGTTCTATTCTGGAAGATGATGGGTGGAAGGATATTGTGGGGAACACTAGCATTTGCTATCTCAGCACCTTTTGGAATGACAAAGATGCCCAGTGCAACTGGGGTAGATTGATATGAAACTAGATTGGAGAGGCAGGTAGGTATGGAAGGTTATTTCCAAAGTGGCTGCCCTAAATCTCTCCCATTCTTGTATATTAATATCCTTCTTCCAATCAAGAGGTGGGTCTCTCTTCCCTCCCCTTTGAGTCTGGGCAGACCTTATGACTTAATTTGACCAATAGCATAGACCAATGGAATGTGGTGGCCTAGGCTTTAAGAATTGATTCTGGCAGCTTCCTTTGTTGCTCTTTTGAGATTCAGCATCCAGGTAAAGAAACTACTTGAACTTGACCGCTAAATGTGGAGAGACTATGTGGAAAGGGAGCGAGCATCCCAGGCAGACATCCCAACTGAGGCACCAGATGTGTCAGGAAAACCATGTTGGACATTTCAGCCCCTGCAGGGTTCCCAACCAAACACAGCCATACAAGCGACCCCAGTCAATACCAAGTGGAGCAGAAGAACTAGCCAGCTGAGGCCAGTCAACCTAGAACACCATGAGAAATAATGAATTATTGTTGCTTCAAGCACTCAGTTTTGGGATAGTTTGTTATGCAACAATAGATAACTAGAATAGCAGGGGCAGAATCACATGAAGGTTTATAGGCTTGGGAAAGGAATTTGGCCTTTATTTTTAGTGCAGAGGGAAGCATTAGGGGATTTTAAACAGATGAGCTGTACAATCAGTCTGATTTATACTTCAAGAAAATCACTCTTCTACTGTGTGCAGAGAGGATTGCAGGAGCTCAAGAGTGGATAGAAATGAAACCAGGAAGCTGTTAGAGTGGTCAAAGCAAGAGATGACATTGGTTACAACCAGGGTGGTTATCTCAGTAGTGTTGAGAAGTGATTCCATTTCAGAAATACGCTGGAGGAAGAGCTGATAATACTTATTGATTATACCAAGGGGACAAGAGAAAACCATTAATCAAAGATAATCCTGAGAGTTTTAACCTGAGGCTGGGAAGGAGTAGGCAAAAAAACTAGGAATTCTAATTTGAATAAGTTAAGTTTGAAATGCCCATTATATTTCCAATGGCAGCTTTGAGTATTTGAGCATCAACAGGGAGGGCATTGCTGGATGTATAAACCTGAGACTCTGATTACCAAGCATCCTTCTTGCCTCTTGAAGGTTGGGTGTGTTGCTTTATCCTTGCTCTTAGAGTGGGGTCCATATTCTCATACAAATGAAAAATATCACTGAATCCAAATATTAGACTTTCACATTAAGAAGAAAATTTAGAAAGGCACACTGTCTTTGAGACAGAGTCTCATGGTTTTCTTGGCACCCAGCATGCATATCTGCTAGACTTGGGATGATTAATGGACAAGATTGTTCATGACCCACTTATGGACTGTTTCTTCCATTATAAAGCCTTTGAAATCTGGAAAGCTGACTGGATTCAATTTCAACCGGAAATGCTACCATCTCTCTTTTTTTAAATCATTAAACAAAACCCACAGTGCAGTCATACCTTCAGAGGTTTTATTGTTACTAAAATATAGCACACATTACAGTATTTGTGTATCTTTCATGTTTTCTGTCCTAATGGCTAGAATATCTAAAATCGGAAATAATAATCCAGAGCTGGTTAGCTCTCACCGATTTTGGTAATTAATTTTGATCATTCAAGAGTACCTTATTTTTGATTATTCAGGACTTTTGTTGTTTCTATTTCTTGTGAATAACATCCATACCGGAAGATAGCCAGAGAGAAAGAAAAGAGGAAGCAAATAACTCTTAATATTTTTTCCTTATCGAGTAATCCACTAAGAAAACTTCACAATGTGTCTTTCTGCATAACATTGAGGAGTCTGCCATCTCACAGGAAAGTTAAGGCACACATATGAACATCTGGCACACTCTAGCAGCTGGAAGTATCATTATTTTTTTTAACAAAGTAAGTCTACTTTGAATGTTCTCTCCCAATGCTGCTAACTCTCCAAGGCTGAAGGGGAGCTCACTGCAGTAGACACTTTTGGTGCCCTACTTATATTCCCTTGTTTCCTCAACCTCCCATAACTTTAGCACCATCTCTTTCATGCCTAAGTCTTCCTGCCTCCGGCATGTGCAGCTCTCTCCCTGAGGGCTTCTCTGGCTCCAGGAGCTTGCTTGACCCATGAGGGGCTGGTTGGAGCTACTAGGGAGTCACTACCCTCAAGAAAAACTCCCTTCCAAAGAGAAGAGGACGCTGATGGATAAATACCCCTTGTCTCCACCCTGGTGGGACAATTCTGAGGTGTGTGCTACACCATCCTGCCGTCTCTAGTGAGATTGTGCCTATTGCCCACAGCAGTAACACTCTCCATAATTATTCCTTAGTGTTTTACTTCCATCCCCCAACCCTTCATTATATTTCCTGGGATCACCTTCCAAATAAAATACTTGCACTCAAATTTTTCTCTGAGGCTCTGCTTTTTGCAGAACACACACTGCGACATCCCAAATCATTTGTCGTCGTCTTCAGAACCACACAATCACACTAGGACTTTTAAACACCTGGGGAGTGGGGGAGGTGCCCACTCCTCAGTCCCAGAGGTCACTGTAGCCATTGTCTCTTGTCCAACCCAGCAAGGGCAAGAGCGCTCGGTCCAAGGAAGCCTTCACTCCTGGCAGCTCCCTTTGTCTACAAAGGTTCATAAAGCAGCAGAAACCAAGGCTTGGAATCAGGCAGCAGAACCATCTGAGATTCTGCCACTTCCTGGCCCTGGACTTCAGAAACCCTGTGTCTTTGAGGACTCCAAGGGGCTTTTTTGCTTTTCCTCCCCCAAAGCTAAAGAGTTGGGTTCCTGCCACTCTGCCTCTGCACCCCCATCCCTTCCCTCTTCTCTACTCTAGGGTAAGTGGGCTAGACCAAAGGCTGGCAAACTTTCCTTGCAAAGGGCCAGACAGCAAACATTTTAGACATTGTAGGTCATATGGTCTCTGTTAGAAATCTTTGACCCTGTTGTCACAATGCAAATGCAACTACAGGTCATATTTAAGTAGATGAGCATGGCAGTGTTCCAATACAATATTTTTATGGACACTGAAATATGAATTTCATATAATTTTTATGAATCACCAAATATTTTTCTTTTAACATTTTTCAAACCGCAGAAACATAAAACCCATTCTTATCTCATGGGCCATATAAAAACAGGTGAGAGACCAGATCTGGCCAGTGGAATATATAGTTTTCTGAAATATATAGACTTTCAAAAGCAAAATTCTGTTTAGATTTTATTACCCTGCTGAATTCCCTTTTTGACTGGCATTATTTAAACCAAATCTAATTAATGTTGGGAATGCATGGGATTTATCAAGTCCCGATGTATTATCAACAAATAAATCCTTCTAGTGCAGGGATCATGTTTCTTTGCATTTTCTTCATAGCACCTTGTATGATGGTATCCATAAATTAATTTATAACAGCACCAAAAGCGGGGAGTTTATTATTTGTTCTTTTATTTTATTTTATTTTATTTTATTTTATTTTGAGATGGAGTCTCGCTCTGTTACCCAGGCTGGAGTGTAATGGCATGATCTTGGCTCACTGCAACCTCCACTTCCCGGTGTCAAGCGATTCTCCTGTCTCAGCCTCCTGAGTAGCTAGGATTACAGTCGCCCGCCACCATGAGCTGCTAATTTTTGTATTTTTTTTTTTTAAGTAGAGACGGGGTTTCACCATGTTGGTCAGGCTGCATTATTTGTTCTTTACTGTGCTAAGTGCTGTGCTGAGGGGCTCACTCACTCATTTCCTCATTCGAAGCAGAAATGATAAAAACTGTACTAATAGGTTGCCATGACAATGAAATGACATTGTGCCTTTGACAAATGCTCTTTGTTCATTGCAAAATGTCAGGTGGTTTAGTGATGGTGTTTTTAAAGTATAGGATGTGATGATCTCTATGACAGTGTGGTGGTTCTATAAAGAAGAGAAATTTGGAGACAGGAGAATAAATGGGTTCTGTTTTTTAATCTCCATGGTGTTGCTTTGTGACCTCGGATTCAACATTTGTACAAAGGTGATAAGGTTCTCCATTTGCCTGTAACATGGAGATTAAATGAGAGAGCTCACTAAATGCTATAAATGTGTTAGATTTAACTTTAACATTTGGGGTCTGCACTCTGTGTGTGTGTGTGTGTGTGTGTGTGTGTGTGTGTGTGTGTGTGTGTTTAGGTAGAAATCTAAGATGGCCCCCAATACTCTCACCTCCTTGTATGTGTACTCTGAATAACCCCTTCCCATGAAGCATGGGCAGAACTGTGAATCTGATAAATTTAACTTCCTTGATTAGGTTGTATTATCTGAAATAGTTGGGGGAATTTTGCAGATACAATTAATTTTGCAGATATAATAAGTCAAACCAGTTGACTCTGAGGTAATCAAAAGGGAGATTATCCTGGTAGGGCTGACCTAATCAAGTGTGTCCTTAAAAGGGACTGCTAGATCCTTCCTGAAAGAGGAATGCTAAAAGAGATTCTGCTGCTGGCTTTGAATGGGTAGGCTGTCATGTTGTAAAGAGGAGATATATATATATACACGGCCATGTGACAAGGAACTAGGCAGCTTCTAGGAGCTGAGAACTACCCTTGATCAACCAACAGCCAGCATGCGAGTGGGGACTTGAATCATATAACTGCAAATAACTGAATTCTAAAAAATAACTACTTGAACCTGTAAGTGAATCCTGAGACTCAGATGAGAACACAGCCTAGCTGACACTTCACTTTAGTCCTGTGAGCTTCTGAGCAGAGAATCCAGCCACACTGTGCCCAGACCTTTGACCTACAGAACTATGAGATAGTAAGTGGGTTTGCAGTAACTTTGTGGTCATTTGTTATGCAGTAATAAAAGAGGCATACAATTCTACATGGGGTGATAAGAATAAGTGTGTAAAAGACAAAAGTCTAGAACTAATGGCTAACAGGTGTGGTCTGGGTCATAAATTCTGCATTCCATTCTGAGTAGGGAAGAATTTGGAAGGGTGTCGTGGGATGCAAGCATCATAGACAAAAGATTCCTGAGATCCATCTTTTCTCATGAAAGGAAGAAAAGGAAGTATTTTGTTAGAGAATGTGGGACTGGAGCATGGGAAGTTTGTGCCTCCATATAGTTTGAGGTCATGAAGATGAAGACAAGGGAGTGTTTCAAGAATGGAGCAATGGTTGACTGTATCAAACATTGCAGAGAGGTTTTGATGAGCATGTAGAAGAGACACATAGGATTTGGCTAGGTGAAGGTTATACACATCTTGAGCAATGCCAATGGACATGATGGGAGTTTAACAGTGAGTTTACCTCCACATTTAAAATCCATTGATATTTGACAAGGATGCCAAGACAATTCAATTGAGAAAAAGTTTTTTCAGCAAAGGCTTTGTAGATCTCTAGAACTTACGTAAAAACAAAAACAAAAACAAATGGTTCTGGGACAACTAGGTATCCAAATACAAAAGAATGGAGTTCACCCTTACAGTATATACAAAAAGAATTCATAATGGAGCAAAGACCTACATGTAAGAGACAAAACTATAAAACTCTTAGAAGAAAGCAGGCATAAATCTTAGTGACCTTGGATGAAGCAATGGTTTCTTAAATATGACACCAAGAGCACAAGCAACAAAAGAGAAAAATAGACAAATTGAACTTCATCAAAATTTAAACTTCTGTGTTTCAAAAGATACCATGAAGAAAGTGAAAAGACAACCCACAGAATAAGAGAAAAATTTTGCAAATTATATATCTGAAAAAGGACTAGTATCTAAAATGTGTAAAGAACTCCTACAACTCAATAATAAAAAGATAATACAATTTAAAAATGAGCAAAGGTTCTGAAATATGTATTTCTACAAAAAAGATCTACAACTTGCCAATACGCACATGAAAAGATGCTTAATACCATTAAGGACCAGGGAAATGAAAGTCAAAACTGTAATAAGATACACCCCCCCCACACACTAGGATGACTATAATAAAAAAGGTGATAAGTATTGACAAAGATATAGAGAAATCAGAATCTTCATACATTGTTGGTGGAAGTGTGAAATGATGCAGCCACTTTGGGAGACAGTCCGGCAGTTCTTCAAAGAGTTAAACATAGAGTTACCATGTGACGCAGCAATTCTACTCCTAGATATATACCCAAGAGAAAAGAAAACATACATCCACACAAAAACTTGTATGTGAATGTTCATAACAGCATTATTCATAATAGCCCCAAATCAGAAACAATCCAAATATTTTTTAACTGATAAATGAATAAATAAAATGTGTTATCTTCCCTTAAAGCTTGGTATACTGAAAAAGTTGCAATTTGTCTCTCCAGAGGCATGTAATTAATATTACTCTATTAAACATCTTATTGAAATGAACTTTGCTAACCAATTATTAAAAGTATATAATCTAATACATTTTTCCAAATATTTAAAATCATACCTTTATACATCATGCAAAAATAATGACGTGATATTATTTTAAAATTCCTAAAAGAGTTTCTATAGGTTATGTATTAAGATGAAGAGGAATTCTCAGCTAAAAAGGTAAACATAGCCATAAATGATGTTCAAAATACCACTCTTTGAAACTTAGGATATGCCTGGAACTGTATGTATTAAACGATTCAAAAGCTAACTTGATTCTCACAGCAGCACCATGAGGTAGGTGGCATTACGTCCATTCTACAGATGGAAGGCTCAAATTCCACTGCATTAAGTAGCATGCCTGAAGTCTGCAGCTAGTGAATAGCGGAGTTAGGATCTAAGCTGTAGTCAGTGGGATCCCAAATTAGACTGTTAATGGCCACACTGACTTCTACAAGTAGAAAGTTTAGTCTGTCTCAGCTGATCCCAGCTGCACCCATTTCCATTTTGCTTTGCACTATCATTTAATGTTACTGCAGATCCCCTTGGGAGAATATATGTCAAATTTATCATCTGGGTTCTCTTTAATCCGACAGCTGCCTCCTTTTCTAAGTGGATATTTCTGCTCTTTTTCCTGGGTGTGTCATTTCTTGTCCCTTGTGAGAGGCTCTCTCTTAAGTTACTCTTGTATTGGTTCAAATCACTTTTTTTGTTGTGAACTTGGAGAGTTGGCATGGAAAATGCTAGATGGGAAGAATAAAGATAGACTATTCCACATCCAACTCTGCCTCCCTCACTCAGCACAGGCTTTTGAGAGGAGTAGAATAGTTTCCTTGTGGAGCAGCAAAGCCCACTGATTTAATTTTATGCTCAAAACTCTTCTAGGTAATTATGGCTCTTCAATGGTTTCCAGTAAGCAACAGGCTTCAGGAGTAAACTTTGTTATTTTGGCATTATCACTATTGATCTTCTGAATGTGTATATGTATTTTTGTATACTAAATTATATTTTATTTCCCCCCATTTTCTTTATACCATGAGCATATATCTAATGCTCATGGTATTTAAAACATGGTTTTAATTGAGATTTATACATGCAACGGAAGACACAAATCTTAGGTGTATTCCCTGATTCCCCGATCAGTGTTTACCTGTATAAACACCCATGTAACCTCCACCCAGCTTAAGTTATAGACCAGCAATTCTTAACATCTTTGGTCTCAGGAATTCCTTAATACTCTTAATATTTTTTAAAAACTCAGAGTTTGGTTATGTGAATTACATCTGTAAACATTACTATATTAAAAATTTGCAACACAAATTTCAAAATATTTCTCAATTCTTTTTTTTTTTTTTTTTTTTTTTTTTTTT
>NC_037678.1:80815763-80833362 GCF_003255815.1 Theropithecus gelada | reverse complement strand
TTTTTTTTTTGAGACGGAGTCTCGCTCTGTCGCCCAGGCTGGAGTGCAGTGGCGCGATCTCGGCTCACTGCAAGCTCCGCCTCCCGGGTTTACGCCATTCTCCTGCCTCAGCCTCCCGAGTAGCTGGGACCACAGGCGCCCGCCACCTCGCCCGGCTAGTTTTTTGTATTTTTTAGTAGAGACGGGGTTTCACCGTGTTCGCCAGGATGGTCTCGATCTTCTGACCTCGTGATCCACCCGTCTCGGCCTCCCAAAGTGCTGGGATTACAGGCTTGAGCCACCGCGCCCGGCAATATTTCTCAATTCAATAAAAATAACAAAACTGTCACTTGTTAATATATAACCAATATTGTGCTATTACAATAACATTTTTGTGAAACAACTTTATTTTCTAAAAGTTGGTGAGAAGAGGCATTGTTTTACATTGTTGCAAATCTCTTTAACGTATGGCTTCACAGAAGTCATCTGAGTTCTAATGTCTTTTTCTTCATTCAGTCTGTTGTGATATGTCATTTTCACTGCAGCATATGAAGAAATCTGGCCTCCCACAGAGATGGATTTGGAAACAGGAGGACTTTACAGACCCTCTGACAGTCTCTTGGGGACACAATGGCTTGCCAAGGGATCCGTGATACACACTTCGAGAACCGCTTGCATAGACCATCATCATCCTGGAAGGTTTTTTCAGAGAGGACCACTACTCTGACCTTCTCCTTCAAGATTAGCATTGTCTTTCCTTGATCTTCATGTATGTGGAATCATAAGGTAAGTACTTTGGTGTGTTCTATTGTGTGAATATACTAAATTTTATGAATCCATTCTCCTATTGGTACACATCTGATTTGTTTCTAGCTTTTTATTATTATGAATAAAGAACATGCTTTTGGATGAACACATACAAATATACTCATCTCTTTTTTCCTTTTTCCTTATTCTTTTTTAAGATGGGGTCTCGTTATGTATTGCATGCTGGAGGGTAGTGGCTATTCACAGGTGTGATCACAGAACACTACTTTGTACTCTGGGATTAAAGAGGAGGTATAGCCTTGAATTATATCCTCAGCCTCCCAAGTAGCTTGGGTTGCAGGTGCGTACCACCATGCCTGGCTTACACTCATTTCTCTTAGAGTATAATTGCTGGGACATAAGATTGGCAGATATTTAGCTTAATAGACTTCCAAGTCTTAGAAAATATATTTACTTTGCTGAATTTTATTTCAGCATATATTAGTTAACATAATACACTTTTAAATTATTCTAAGTATATTTAAATACATTTCTCTTATTAATATCTAATATATGCTGTTATATTTTTCTTTTAAGAATTTTGCTTTAAAATCAGTGTAACTACTCAATACCATGTATTTCCATTGCTAGACTACTGCATTTAAAAAATCTGTGTCCCCATGCACACGTATGTTTATTGCAGCACTATTCACAATAGCAAAGACTTGGAATCAACCCAAATGTCCATCAGTGACAGATTGGATTAAGAAAATGTGGCATATATACACCATGGAATACTATGCAGCCATAAAAAAGGATGAGTTTGTGTCCTTTGTAGGGACATGGATGCAGCTGGAATCCATCATTCTTAGCAAACTATCACAAGAACAGAAAACCAAACACCGCATGTTCTCACTCATAGGTGGGAACTGAACAATGAGATCACTTGGACTCGGGAAGGGGAACATCACACACCGGGGCCTATCATGGGGAGGGGGGCGGGGGGAGGGATTGCATTGGGAGTTATACCTGATGTAAATGACGAGTTGATGGGTGCAGCACACCAACAAGGCACAAGTATACATATGTAACAAACCTGCACGTTATGCACATGTACCCTACAACTTACAGTATAATAATAATAAATAAATTAAAAAAAAAAAAAATCTGTGTCCCATATTTTACGCAATTGGACAAAGTAATGTGGTAAAGTAATTCCCCATTTATCTGCAGTTTTAGGACCCATAACTCAAACAGACCAGTCTGAAAGCAGCTACTTAATATTAGCATCCAAGACTGTGGCAGGATGTCATTTGAGTGACCAGGGAGCCCAAAGGAAGAAGAGAGAAGGTTTAAAAGCAAACCAAAAAAAAAATGAAAAAACAGGGAGGGGGAGGGAGAAAGTAGAAGACGAAAGAAGAAGAAGGAATAGGAGGAGGAGGAAGAAGAAGGAGGAGGAGGAGGATGAGGAGGAGGAGGTGTTTGTCAAATGACAAAGTTAGTTGAAAGCATCAGCAGTCCAGGTTAGAGGAATTGAACAGCAGACCCTCAGAAGGTTACCAATAAAAAGAAACCTGAGACATCAAACAAGAGGCTTAGCAGCTGGAATCACTCCCTGAGAAAACCATTTCCATGCCTATCGGTGATTCCAGTGGTTTTTGAAAGCAGTCTCTGGGACTTTGAAATGAGACTGTTTTATCATCTTCCTGTTCCCAGGGCTTGGCTGTATCAGTCAGTTATGGCCACATAACAAAAAATCCCAAAATGCAGTGGCTCAAATCAACATCCGTTCACTATTTCTCATGTGGTTATGAGTTGGCTGGGTGTTCCCACTGCTCTGGGAAAGGTGTGGCTGATCTCAGCTGCAGGCTGACACATCTATTGTCAGCTGGTAAAATGGATGAGGTAACTCAACTCTCCGCAAGTCACCCATACCCGCCAGCAGGCCAGCCCTCTCACGTGCTCTCATGGCAGTGTCAGAGACTCAAAGGGAAGAAAAAAAAAAATGTGCCTTCACTTGTGTCAAGTTTGCTGTTACAGCGTGAGTGTTCCTTATCCAAAATGCTTGGGACCGGAAGTGTTTCAGATTTCAGATTGTTTTTAGATTTTGGAATATCTGCATATACATAATAAGATATCTTGGGGATGGGATCCAAGTCCAAACACACAATACATTTATGTGTCATTACACAGTATACACATAACCTCAGGGTAATTTTATATACTGTTCTAAATAATTTTGTCCATAACAAACTGGGGCCATTAATGCCACCCACCTACCATACGAATATGGCCTAAAGCTAAAATTGTTGATATGTTTTTAAAATAGAGTGCATTACTGGTAAAAACAAACAAACAAACAAACAACAATAACAAAAAAAAAAAACAAGTTGAAGGGCTGGACGTGGTGGCTCATGCCTGTAATCCCAGTACTTTGGGAGGCTGAGGCAGGTGGATTGCCTGAGGTCAGGAGTTTGAGAACAGCCTGGTCAACATGGTGAAACCCCATCTCCACTAAAAATACAAAAATTAGCCAGGCATGGTTGTGTGTGCCTGTAATCCCAGCTACTCAGGAGGCTGAGGCAGGAGAATCACTTGAACCCCTGGAGGCAGAAGTTGCAGTGAGCCAACACAGTGCTACTGCACTCCAGCCTGGGCGACAGAGTCACTCTGTCTCTTTAAAAAAAAAAAAAAGTTGAAAGAGTATAACAGTGAAACACTAAAAGAACTAACACAATTGACCCCATTTTGTTTTGTTTGGTTTAAGGGGCCTTTTCCTGTTCCTGCACATAGGCTAGGCTGATTTGGGCACACAGATAAAACACAAAAATAGCAATTTTGTATTTGTACTCTGGGATTAAAGAGGAAGTATGTAAACAACTAACTATGTTTTGCTAAAGATTTATAGGAACATTGTGACTTGACCAAAGACAAAGCAGTTTCCAACATTCTCAGACCCTTGTTGGCACTCAGATGTCTGCAGTTGTTGGTCACCTCTTGATCCCAACTCCTCCTCTTTCCACTGCCCTTAACATAAAGAGTCTGAAATGAGTACTGACCAAAGATGGTACTTTAGGATGCTAGTCCACCACCTTCTCAGTTTTCTGGCTCTTTGAACTAAAGTCACCTTCCTCGTTCCAACTCCTTGTCTCTCCACTTACTGGCTATTGTGTGGTGAGCAGAATGAGTTGTAACTGGGTTACAAGGGTAGAGAGGATAAGAGTGGTTTTTCTAATAAATATTTAATCCATGAACAAATAAAGTTAGTTCAATGCTGAAGAAATGTCTAACCATTTATATGGCTACTTGATGTAGGAGAAGTGAATTCATAATACAGGGTATAGCCTGTAGGGTTCAATAGGCTGTGCTATAAATACCACACCCTAACAAAATACCGAGATGTTTCTAAGGAAAAACAAAAGATAGAAGTGTTAAAAGCTGCATGTGAATTTTGAGAAAATCCATGAATTGCTTGAAAAGGGTAAACAATTTTGATGGATCAGTATAACATTTCCTCATTCACATTATATGATATCAAAGTTCTGAAATGATAGATGGTCAACTCCTTTTTCCGTCTGTTTTGTTTTTGGTACATTCTGATTCATCTAAAGCTATTGGGTTCTGGTGCAAGTGATTAGGTATACAATATTAAATTGGCCATCATTGGAAATTTTTCCTAATTTTATTGTGCTGGACACTCAAAAATTTCCAGGATGAAGTACTTCAGAAATTGCCCCTTACCCTGAACTTCCAAGAAGGTAATGCTAGGAGAGGAAAGGAGTGGAAGAGGCACAGCATCATTTATCACGATAAGTACAGTGTAGACACCTATTTTTTAATGTAAAAGCAACGATGCTGCTATTTTAACCATCTCTCTACTCCCCCGACCCGCCTAATATTTTTTCATTATTCTAACCTATGGAGCAGAACGTTTTCCACAAAATATTATTAAAGAAGATGGCTCATAAATATTCATCCCAGAGGCACCACCCGGATTTATTATGACATTAAAGATGCAACTAAAATGTGTGCTTGAGATTCTGTTCAATGCCAAGCATCAAAGAAAAGTTGTAGAAACATGTGGTCTTGTTAGACTTGCGCAAGTGATGATGAAGGAGAAGTTATTTAGGGTTTTGAATGAGGCATCCCTAAGATAACCTCACTAATAAAATAATAGGGGTATTCCCTCTTCACTCTCCATAATCTCTTAATGTTGATGGGTCCACACTATTAGATCCCTGATGGCCACTGTGATCACTGCACTGTTTTAAAAGTATGCTAATAATAAGTATTAAGAAAAATTGTTTTTCTTGGAATTGAAAAGACACTTTGCAAAAAAGCTTCTTTTAGGTTTTCATTAAGTTTTCAAAGGCATTTCCTGCCCTGCCCAAGAGACTACACAGCTGGTTACAAATCTTTCATTTTACTTCATAGAAAATAGCTTAGTCATTTGATAGCTAGTGACTACCTGTTCTTTGAAAAGCAACTGAACAAAGCCTGAAAAGAAATTAGTCAAGACTGCTGGAAAAGTCTCATGCTTAAATAGCTTTTAAAGTATAAATGGATAAATGAAAAACGGCAGGTTACTTCTTGCTTGGGAGAATGAGAGAACTTTTTCGAAATGGTATTTTTGGAGGTTGCTTTTCAAGACTTAATAGAGCATTATTACGTAATGTGGCTAGAAAAGATGTGTACTATGTGTATGTGAACAAAGAATAGTGATAAATTCATATTGACTAAAATGAGTAGGCATGTTGGGGGCAGAAAATGAATGTTGTTAACACTAATTTCAACATTATTCTTTAGGCAGTAGACAGGAATTCTGCATTTACAAGCAGAATGGTAATATGATTACAGGTGTCATTTGGGAAGATTAATCTCTGTGTAAAAGGGATTTGGAGGGCAAAGAAATTGAACAGCAAGTTTAAAATTCTGAACATTGAGTTATAAGGAAGGAGAAGGAAGGTCCCAAGACAGGGCAGAATTCGTAAGTTTTATGAACAGATTGGGGGCTGGAGGAAATGAGATGGAGCAGAAAAAGATGGCCCCAAGGTTTAGCACTGGTTACGGACTATTAAAATATGTGGGGAGGACAGATGGAGAAAGGGTCTCTATTTTTTTTTAATTAATCACATGCAATGTGCACATGGCCGCCTATTTAACTATTGAAATCTGAGAGGGAGAGTCAGAGCTTCGGGAAAGAAGGGTAAAGGCTAGAATTACAGATTTGAGAATTACATGCAAAGAAGTAGAAATTAAAGGCATGTGATTGGAAGAAACAGCTAAAGGAAACAGAAGATTCTCTCAATAAGGACAGTGAAAGATAGATTTCTTTCCCTTTTAGAATTGCTTTCCAGGAAGCTCATTGCTAAATTTGAAACTCGGTTGCAGAATGGTTCCTTAGTTTAAGTTTTCTGATAAAATGATTCTCTTGTCTCCTATCTTTAAAACTTCCTCTCCTCCTTAAGGCTTAGGGTTGAGGAGTTTGTATAGTACTTTTGGAATACTACATATTTCATGGATTCCAAGATGTATATATTTTTCACATTTTAACATCTCTGAAATTGGGATGTGCCTCGACAATCACTGGATGGTGTATCATAGTTTAATTGGCAGTGTCTTTCATTCTGTGTGGTATATAAAATAATGGTGTATGCTATAATCAATAATGCCTTCGATTTGATGAAAGATGGTATTTTCTGATGTGTTTCCCTATTTTGGTAACCTGGCTGTTTTTCCATGAAGCCTTTTATTCCCCCAAAAGGTGAAGAGCAACCTACTTAGGAAAAGAGAAGTATAGTACTGTATGGGTGTTCCATCAGTCAGGAATGGGTAGTTGACTATCTTCTCTGGGCTGAAAGAAAGAATAAAGGTAAGAATTGAGACTCAAGTGCCCTGGCTCCCAAATCAGAACAAAAAGTTCTGATGGTGGGAGAAGCAAGATATAGTACAAACCCAGATAGTCTTGGGGCCAGCATAAAGCTTGCTTGCTTCTTGCTTTTTGGGGCATTGCTCTGGAACATTTCAAGCCTCCTGGATTTAGAAGCCTCTGTGGTATTGGAACTACACGGCCCTAGTAGCTGACAAATGACCAAAGGAGTGTTTTGATGGATGGACCTGAGACAGCACCATTGGTTCCTGTACAGCCCCCAAAGACCTGGAAGTTCTGCATATCCCAGAAGAATGCTGGAAGAAACTGATACCAGAATGAGGACTTGGCTGAGCAGGGACTTTGAACCACTGGGGTGGAAAGCTGCAGTAGAGTGCAGTTAGGACGTGTCCAACAATGGGGAAACCAGACGCTCCTACCAATTGCCAGGTGGACACATGAGCTTCCCTCACACCCAGATGCCATTTGGGGCAAAAAGCAAGATCTCTTGAATGGGGAGGGCCTCTAACAGGGAATTTGACTATCAAGTAACTAAACATGTCCTTGAAAATGGTTTTTTTTTGTTTTTTGTTTTTTTATAACTGGAAGAGCTGAGTTACTTTAACTGGCAATTAATTTTTCTTCATAATAAGGGAGAATGCAAGGTTTGAGTGTAATATGAACTTATAATAGCAGGTAACACCTTTAGGTTGCACATTTGAGTTGTGTGTACATTTTAATCCTACTACAATGGATTAATGATATGATGTCTCAAATACTAAAAGTAACCTGGATTAAAGACAAAAACTGGTTCCATATATAACACTGGAAAATATAAATGCTTATGGTGGTCTAGGAGGATGAAAAGCCAGAGAAGAAGTAAGAAAAATGGAAAAACTAGTAGTACCTCTCCAAAGCAGAAACAAGAGGAGGCAAGTGATGAATTAAGTCAAGTGTTACAGAATGGTGAGCACAGTTGAGCTCTTGGATTTGATTTGATTTGATGATGAGAAGCCATTCAGAATCTTTGAAAATTGGCAATCTAAATATGGTGATATTTTATTAACCAAAATTTTTCATGAGAGGTTAGTGCCAAAAGATATGTAGTCTAACTCCACTGTTTTACAGATAAGGAAACTAAGAACCAGAGATATTTTACAGAATCCGGTTCAAATCATAAATAGGAGAAAAACAAGTATATTACATCTGAAGTCAACTAGAATCTGCATGTTTTGCATCATTTGGGTGAAAAACATGTGGGGGTATTAATAAGCCCCCTTTGAAAATAACGATGAGATCATGCATATGAAAAAGGCAAAACACTTGCTAGAATGCATCTTGGGAGCAAATACTCTGACGAGTGTTATGTGTATTTTAATTTTTTATTAGAGAAGTTGGAAGTTTAATTTCAATATCGATGGTATCATCATTTTCTCCGCTTTGTTCAGAGGAACACACAGAATCAATTTGTACAAGCATATACAACAATTCATTTGGTGCTGTGCACTAAAATCAGTAATCTGATTAGTTCTAGACTACCGGGTTTCCATGCGCTCCTCTTGGCTTTGGTGGCATGGCTCAATTCCCAGCGGAATACTTTTTCATGCACTGTCTGCATCTCAACTACAACAGGCTTAAAGACCATGCAGATTAACACTGTAGCAAATTGTTTTGATATTTAACAGACATAAAAAGGTCATTTCCTGATATGAAATTCTGAAAATCTGCATAAATATTTTTGTGTAAAATTAAATTAGTTATGTATTTTTTTTCAAACTAGAACTTGAAGTATCAAGAATGCCCACATAATTCATATACACATATATATAGACTTTTTCATTATGCTAAAAGTCTTGATAGTCAAATTATATTCTGTGCCATACATGTATTTAACCAGTATTTATTTGGCATTAGGTTAACTGTGTCTGTATGGATTAGTCTTTATTGGTGCTTGTGTATCATGCAAACATAGTTCTAGTATTCCTGCTTACTAATCTTGTCATGTGGCAATACTTAGATGATTTTGCTCTCTAACAGTGTGAATTAAAGAGTATAAATACTTTACACATGGTCACATTTACAAACGTTTGCCAATAATCACTTCACAATCTTTATGGTGTGAATTGTAGTATCTGGAATCTGCGGAAACAATTCCTATAAAGCAATGTCAGATGTCAACTTTCTTAAATGTGCTTAACACAGTTCTCCTTTGAGTAATGATGAATTTTGGCACACATACACTGCTTTATTTTTCTATTGTTCTAGTAATTTCCACAACTTTTACAGGAAATTAGCCTCTGATGGCATGGTAGAGACACGGCACTTACTGATGAGGTAACTTAGATGTAGAAAAATTTTGCAAAATCATTTGTCTAGCAGACCACCACTTCTGCTAATACATTTGTAGACAGAGTTTTCTTTTCCTAGTGCATGCACTTGCTATGAAATTGCTAATGCACTGTTTTTTGTTTTTGTTTTTTTGCTGCAGCTCAAACATGTCCTAAGGCATCACAAAGGAGAGTTGTTAACACCAAGCTCATTTACTTGTGATGGTATTTTATAGCAAACATGTTTAAGTTGTATTATTAATGGTTAAACTCTGCCTTACTGGAATAGTAAATTTTTGTGGATTTGTAGCTACTTTTGTTTGGCCAAGGAAATGCAATACTCAAGCTGCTAAATAGAAGTCAATCAGACATTCCAAGTCTCTCTGGTTTCAGATATCATCTTGTTTACACATGAAGGAAACAAAATAAACAGCTTTCATCCACGGAGTTTGTGTTCAGAAGTTTGTGAGTGAATCTTTTGATGCTTTGTGGGTTTGCTGCTTCAGTTAGCATTTTGGAGTTTCATACTACTGTTGCTGGTCTGCGGTCCATCTCGGCTTCCAATTTCACCATCTGCTGCATCTCCTTCGCCTACAACATCAGAAACATGGCCTTACGTGTGTTGAAATTCTTATCTGAAGGCACTTAACAACCCTGGCCTCTCTTCTCCCATAAATATGATCCTGTCACCACATTCTTGCTACTCAAAATATGGTCCACGTAGAAGCAGCGCAGCATTGCCTGGGACTTTCTTAGAAACATAGAATCTTGGAGTCTACCCCAGACCTACTGAATCAGTTAAAATCTTCATTTTAACAAGATCTCCAGGAAGTTTTTATACACATTAAATTTTGAGAAGGACTGGTTTACACAGTGCCAGGAGAACCACTTGAAAAGAGGGTAGACCACTTGCTTTATCTTTAGACTGAAAAAGGGCAGGTTACTTCTTGCCACTTCTTACCACAAACTGCTTGATTTAGTTTCTACAGATTGACACGTTGCTTTGACTGTGTGTAGATAATTTTATCACATTTAGAATAAGTATTGCTTATGTACAACTTATTTCCTAAATAGCCTGAAATTTAGTTAAAAGTAATTCCCTAAGAATCTAATTGATAGAGAAGTTCAGGTGAGAGCATATTACATTGGACTGGCTGGAGTCTTCTGTAAATGGAATGTTACAGGAACATGCAGGCCTTGAGGAATCCTGTTGTGCAAACTCTATCCCTGTGGGCTCTTACTTCTCTAGGGTAATTTTTATGGACTACCAGGAAGTAAGCAATAGTGAATTCAACCTCATAAGTTCAGATTGTCACTAAGACAACAAGCTAATTCGAGAAGAGGAAAGGGGGTATGACAGGGACAGCGTCTGGTGAGAAATACTTGCTTGGAAACAGGAAAAAATCAAATAGTACATTTCAGTTTTTATTATCCAATTGGTAGCCTGGATGCTTTTGCCCAACCCAATGCACATATCTTTTGAGGAATGAGGATTGCCCATTTCTTTTTTTAGTGACATGCTGCTTTGAAATAAAGGACATTTGAAAATAGAAACATGGACCTATGAAGATACAAATCGGAGGCAGATTCTGAAGTGCCCTGATGTTAATATTCATGTCTGCTTAGATATTCCAACTAAATGGAAGGTTACTGGCAGGGGGTTTGGTCAACTCTGTACATTATACGAGAAGCATCTTCCAAATGAATTCTTGTGACAAAATTAATTTAACCCATAGACTATACTGTGATTTCCTTCTTCTTCTTACTTCTATATTTTGGCATTAAGTTTTATTTTGGTGAGGATGGATATAATAACACCAAAGAATTAAATCCTTCTGTGTAAATTTGGGATGGGTGGTTCCCTCTGCCCAGATATTTTTTATGCCTAAAGTATAGTAATACTCTAATAGAGAAATGAAGAAATGGAGAAAAATATACAAACATGAAACTATGACACAAACAGTATTCATAAGGGATGAGAGTGAAACATTATCAGCACTGGAAATTAAATACTTCCGTGTTCAGTAAATAGTAGCAAATGATTCTCTGTGCTTCTCCCCCTTTAGCTTCTGAAGAAAGTATTGACCACGGTGTAGAAGGAAGAATCATAGGACATTACAAGACTATTCCAACAGCTAAGTTTTTGTATGAGTTGGGTGACCATTCATTCTCATTTGTCTGAGGCAATTCCAGTTTATGCCTGTAGTCCTAGATATTATGAACAGAGCTGCCTTTCACTCTCAAAACTATCCTGGTATGGACAATAAATTATATGGTCACCTTACTTATGAGGGGTGATCAGGGTCTTTAGCAGATGGGACTTAGCAGAGAGCATGACAAGAGTCATCGTGTAATGTTTCTACACGCAGAGCACAGCTCCATCATTAAAAACCACCAACCAACTTTTACTGGGTGCTTTAAAAATTAATTGGAGTCATATCAACATTTGTGAGTGATCCGACTCTGTGACCCTGTCTTAGCTGTGGTCAGTCCAAATGACAGCTGCACATCACTACTCTGGTTATGTCTTTATTACCATGATCTGTTTTCCAGATCTGCAATAGAAAATACAGGCTCAAATACCCTCAGAAGTAATTCTCTAAAGACTCTGGGCATTTTGGCATGAATATGACATCAGAAATCCAAGCATGGAATAGTTAAGCTTTTAAATCCAAACCCTTCAGATATTAGTTATGACCAGATGTGACTCATAAATGGAGACTGCACAGAGAATACGGACGTAGTCGAGAAGGAAAGCAATGTCTTGCTTATCAGAGTTTCGGTCCTACCTTGCGATTGGGACACTGCATGACAGGATTTCAAAAGCTGTTTGTACAAAAATAGTAATGTCAAAATTGAGTCATACATACAAAGCAAAGAAAATAAATGAATATTGAAGTGAATTTGAGAAATGAATGCAAAACCATATACAGAAAAGCAAAAAGCTAAGGATAAAACACGTACACACCCCTCAGTGACAAACTTTCCCCTAGTTGATCTCAACAGAAAAAAAAAAAAAAAGAAACAAAACAAACAACCAACGCCTGTCATCCCCAGACTGTGCCTCTCTTCTGTGGCAGTAAGTGGAGAACCTAGCTTTTAAGCAAAACCTTTTACCTCTCTGTATCCAATGATAGGATTGATGACAAAAATCAATTTTTGAGACTCGAGTGTGTGACAGTAATGGAGTCGTTAATGTTTGAAATGGTACATGTCAAGACAGATGAGATATACTGTGTAGCTGGGAGGTCTATGAAAAAACTCAAGTAGGAAAAACATCCCCAACCTTCAGAGTTTTACGTGAATAATCTGCTGACCAAGTAGGCAAGGACATAAAGTGGCTTACAAATAGCTTAGAAGGTGAGGATCCAGAATCAGGACCAAAACATACTGCCGCTTGGTTTGTTTCTGCCAGTGCCCCCAACACTGGGTTAGCTAATGGACTGAATCCATTCCAGGCCTTGCTTTGGAAGGGGAGATTTGGGACACTGATTAGGAGTAGGGTCACAGGAAAACAGAAAGAAACCTTTGAGGGAAATACTATGGGAGAATGTTTACATTTATCTCTGGCTTAGAAAAAGAGTCTTGGGATTCAACAATTATTTAGAATATTGTTGTGGAAGTTTGAATTGTCTGGAGACATTGAACTGTTCTTGCTGATGAAATGTTTACCTGGTTATGAAGGGAGATACACTACATAGTTCCAGACCTTGCCTTTTCATGAGTAAAGAAGTGAAGTCACTGTATCTTTTGCACTATGCCCGTGACAGTGTTGTACCATACAGAGTAACTGTGAATTGAGAGCTTTCTCACCCTTAAATGCCAAAAATACTAGAAAGATCTGGGATTGAATTTGCAATTGAACAGGCCATATTTCTAAAGCAAAGCTTAACACAGAAATTCAAGTCCAAATTCTTTGCTTGCCAGAAGCATCAGTATGATATCTTAAATGTCTTTTCCTTGAATCTCATTAAATCTTTATCAGGTCTCAAGCCTTTTCATGTTCTATGCTTTCCCAAGCTTTTATGACTCAAAGTATCAGTCGTGGGTGGTAGACCTTAAAAGACATTATTTGAATTTCTGGAACAAAAAGCCAGCACTCTCCCAATACAGTCTAATCAATATAGCTATCACTAATCTAGCAGTTTAATGCAAGAACTCTGGTGTGGCTTGAATTAGTCATGTATTAGGATAAAAGCTCAAAGTGATTTTTAAAAATTATGTACTTCGGCTCTGAAACTAGCGATACAAGATGACTGTATTCTCTAGCTCTGGCATACACCACTATTGTAGTGATGAGTAATTCTGAGCACATTTACATTCTTTAGTCAAACTTGTTGCTAAGCAACACAATTAATTTCCAAGTAGTTTCTTAATTTAGTTAACTAACACATAACTGTGCCTTACCTTTCACTGTGCACTTCTTCTAGGGAGAATTTTTAAAAACCTTCTCCAAGGCATCCTTATCCCTACCCATTGTTGAATCACTGAAGCGGCTTCTAAAGCTTTGGTGATGGTGGCTTTATCCTTATTCATATTCCTACATTTCCCCCAGGAGCACTTTCTGAGAAGTGCTTTAAGAGCAAAACCATAAGCTAGGAAACTTGTACCAGAATGTGATGTATTTATGAGTTGGTCAAATGAATTGGACCTATGGGGACAATAACCATGTATTGTCCCCTTGGAGTGGACTTGTTTATGAATAGAAGCATTTAGCTGAAAAGGACATGGGAAACATAACTAGGAAGTATGTTGATGAATAAAATTTCTGTCCACCAAAAAGTAAAGAATCTGAAACTAGAAGTCAGATTTATCTGTTACTCTATTGACATACAAAAAATGATTTTATTTTATTTTATTTTATTTTTTAACTTTCTCAAAGGTACCTTTTAGTATAATTCCTACTTAAGTATTCTTCAAGGGGAGCCATTTACTTTGGAAAAAAGTATTCCTTAAATAAGATTGTTTTATAGATGGGAGAAAACAGGAAGGAACAATGTGGCACAAGTACATATTTCATCAAAACCTCTCCGTTTCTACATTGAATTACCTAGGAATAATAATTTCTATACCAATTACACCTAAAGAATAACATTTGAACTGACATTTGTCTGATACTTAAATGATAACTGAGGGTCTTGTTGTCACAGGAACTAGAGGGATTTCCATCAACTTGAAGGTTGCTGATGGGCTGTAGCCCATTTGGAAAGGTGCCCATCTGTACTATGCACCAGATAAAAATACATTTCTCTTGGTGCTGGTATATGCCCATTGGCCTAACTAAACAGTTGGAATTGGGATAACTCCTTTTTTTTTTTTTTTTTTTTTTGAGATGGAGTCTCACTCTGTCACCCAGGCTGGAGAGCTGTGGTGCGATCTCAGCTCACTGCACCCTCCACCTCCTGAGTTCAAGTGATTCTCCTGCCTCAGCCTACTAAGTAGCTGGGACTACAGGTGCATGCCACCAGGCCTGGCTAATATTTGTATTTTTAGTAGAGGTGGGGCTTCACCATGTTGGCCAGGATGGTCTTGATCTCCTGACCTGATCCACCCTCCTCAGCCTCTCAAAGTGCTGGGATTACAGGCGTGAGCCACTGCGCCCGGCCTGGATAACTCTTTATTTGTGTATATTTCTTTATTTAGTGTCTTGTCTTGCTGGGAAAAAGCACCAACACTACGGTATCTACTCATGCTCAGTGGTTTGTAGAGTGATGGGGGCTCATGACTTTAGATTCTACCTGTAAGCCCCAGGGAGGTTTTTAAACTTCATTTTCAGATTGAGGTTGAAAATAGGTGGTTTCTCTCATTTGCTTTTAAACATCATATCCCTTGCCTGTAGTTTGCAAATTATAAAACTCTAAATGAAAATGGAGAAATATTTTGTAATCTATTTTTTTCATACTCTCGCTTTTAGTAATTTCATTCTTAGAATCCCCATAATTTATCCAAATATTCTTTTTTTTTTTTTTTTTGGCACAGCCAGATTCTGCTCCTGCTCCAAAAACAGGTACTTTCTTTTCTTTTTGGATATAATGGAGAAAATATAGTAATGGGCAACAAATTCTTCTATCCACCTTTCAATTACGATATGCAAAAAGCCACTGGTCACTATGGGCCACGGCATGTGTACCCCAAATTGGCTAGCTGCCTACATGTTTTTACGTATTTTAGGTAAAATACCTGCTCATTCTGTTTCTCTAGGAATTCTAGATGTTCAAGCTGGACTTTTTTCAACTGATCCATTTCTTTGGACTGCTTCATTGCGAGCTGCAAAAAAATAAATAAATAAAAATTTAAAAAAATTCTGATAAACTTTGGGTTACAATCTTAAAACAGGGATGAGAGATGACTTGTAACTTTATAATTTAAGTGAAAGAGATAATAATTTTTTAAAAATCATCTCAAAATTTGTTGAGTTTAAACTCATAATTCTTTCTGGGAAGATCTTTCCTGCTAAAATCTTAGAAAATAATAGAGGACTTATGGATGACTAAACCTGGCTTCATTTTCTGTGTAAAACGGTGCCAAATCATTACCTTAAAGATTTTAGTGAGAGATTATTGTAGCTTTCAGGGAGCAGAGAAGCTGGAATGTTTAATGTACAGAAAAATCAAATTAAGCAAATTAGCTAGAGGTCTGGTGGCTAAGCATGAGTTATTGTTTATAGTTTTTTAAAGGAAGAATGCCAAAAATATAATAAAATACTTACTCTCTTTCTTTCTTCCAGAAACTTTTTAGTGTTGCTGCTGTTTAACTCCCTGACTCGCCTAAAAGCAATGGGCACAAATAATGGTTGGTATGACATTGAATGAAATTAATATTATATCAAATAAGAAAGAGCTATATTCCATCAAATTATCTGGATGGAATTATTGATTTATTTTTCTAATTTTTATTGTAGTATTTTCAAACATATGAAGAAGAATATTTTAAAAACTGTGTGTGTATCCCTCAGATTAACCGATATTAGTGTTTTGCCTTGTTTATCTGACATTTTTAAAGACAGTAAACAGTTACAGATGTAATTAATGCCCCATTTGTATTCGTCCTGATTCAGTTTTCCTTCTTCCTCTCTCCCCAGAGGTAACCACTATTGTGAATTTGGTGTGGATCCTCTCACCCACGTTTTAATATTTTAAGCCACATATAGACGTGCCCATGTGTAATATAAGAGCTTCTCAAACTTTCCTGTGTATGCCAATCACCTGGAGAGATGATAAAAACCAGACTGTTGTGCCCTCCACTTTGAGACTTTGATTCAGTGGGCCTGGGGTGGGAGGTCTGAATTTCTAACAAGCTCCCACGTGATGCTGATGTCGCTGGTATTGTTTCATGTGTTTTCTATATGTACCCATAGAGTAACACAGTCTGGGTTTCTTCTCATAGCTTACCACTTATTCTTATGTTTTAGAGATACATCCATGTTCCAAATCACTTCATTATTTTCATTTGCTGTATGGATTTTTCAATTTATGAACAGACTACACTATTTCCTCATTGCCATTAACAAAAAGTAGGTTATTTTCAAACAACGCTACAATGATCGGGTGCATGGGCCCTGTAATACGTGACACAGGAGTCTGTTGAATAAATGGATGAGTGGATGAAGTGTGGTGTATATCTTCTTGTGCACATAGGCAAAGGCTGCTGTAGGGTGTATACTCAGACTTGCCAGTTGGCAGGGTACAAACAGGCTCCTCCTTACTCCAATCCAGTTGTCCCAACTGCATTTCGATCTGCAGTGTCTGGGTGTTACTCCTTCCCCATATTTCTGCCCACTCTTAGTACTATTAGACTTTCTTGTCAGTTGGATGCTCCTATGGAATGGCATTGCTCATTGTTTTAACTTGCATTTCCCTGACTACTGGTGAGGTAGAGTGTTTTTCATGAGTGAAAAGAACTATAACTTCTTGAACTTCTGTAATAATTGTCAGTCTGTTCAGGATTGCTCCATTTTCAGTCAGTTTTGGATATTTATATTTTTCAAAGCAATTCTGCACTCCATCTAACGTTTCAAATTTATTGGTAGTTTTTTTTTTTTTTAATTTAATGGTAGACTTGGTTTTTCTCTGTAGTTAATTCCCTTTTTCATCCCTAACATCACTAATTCATGCTTTCTCTCTCTTTCTTCTTTAGTCTTGGTGGAAGCTAACTGATTTATTATTCTTGTCAAATAAGCTTTTGCTTTTATGAATGCCCGTTATTGCATTTTGTTTTCTATTTCAGTATTTTTTTTGCTTTTTAAATTTATTTCTTTCTATTAGAGATTTTTGGGTTCACTCTGTTTTTCCAACTTCATATTCTCTTTCAGTGTTTAGCTCATTAATTTTCACATCTTTTACAAAATATATGCATCTAGGCTGTACTTTTCACTCCAAATATCACTTTAACTACCCTCTACACATTGACAAATAATGTTTACATTGTCATTCAGTTATAAATATTGCGTAATTTCTGTTAAAATGTCTTCTTCGATCTAAAAATGTAAGTATGATTTTCAGTTTCTATATATCTTTCTTTTTTTTTTTTTTTTGAGACGGAGTCTCGCTCTGTCGCCCAGGCTGGAGTGCTGTGGCCGGATCTCAGCTCACTGCAAGCTCCGCCTCCCGGGTTTACGCCATTCTCCTGCCTCAGCCTCCCGAGTAGCTGGGACTACAGGTGCCCGCCACCTCGCCCG